>NC_134357.1:18515201-18602012 GCF_048569485.1 Anomaloglossus baeobatrachus
ACTCCCGGGATCCCCAGCCAGAGCAGCGGTGGTGTACACTCAATCACCACAACCGTGGGTGGCGTCACGGACAATAAACAATCCCCACACCCAAACCCCCTTTCACTCACGGGCGAGGAGCGCCGCTAGAGTCCCCGGGATCCGGCCCATCGCTCGAGCCACCGAGCAGCAGCAGGCCGCAGCAGCCGCGGCAGCCGGACCCGAGCAGTGGGAGAGCGCGGCGTCCCCTCCTCCGCCTGCGACAACTTGGCGTCACGAACAGGATCTTACCGCTCTGCCGTCTGATAGAGGTGCGCCTTGTTACCGCCGTAGGTGTCCGGCCGAAAAATTTCAGAAGCCGCCATCTTTGGCGCGAAGAGTTCCCGCTCGAGCGTCTTCTCGAGTAGCAGAGGCGCGAAGGCCAAAACCCCGCCCCGATAGAGCAGGGGCCGGAGAGAAGCAAAGGGGGACGTGATGGCGGCTGGCTGCATGTGAGCGCAGCTATAAAAGCAGGGACGCCAGGACTCTGCAGTCACCCTGTTCCTGGAAGAAGTCGCCAGCAGCATGTGGATGCCGTCCCGAAGCACCGTAGCCCCCGCGTCGGGAATCGCGGCGTGGGTGGAGATTCGGACCGCGCAGCTCTATCAAAGGCTGCAGGTCAAGATGCAGCTCCTCATGGAGGAGTGGGAGGCCGACATGGCGGACGTGATAGCGACCGTGCGGAGACGCAAGGAGGAAGCTGAGGAAGGGAGGGTGAGTGACCCACGCCCCGATGCCCTTGAAGGGCCGGTCATCGCGGCTGCGGGACCCGGTCCAAGCCCTCTCGCCCTGTTACCTCCCTCGCCACCCGTCTCGGAAGCTGTGACCCCGCCACTAGGCCCGCTGCCACCGCAACCGGTAGCGATACCCAGCATGCCCGCCCCGGCGGGCCGACCTGTAGCCGGAGTCCGTAGCAAGTCGGAGGTGCTGCCATGGAAGGCCCCGAAGTCTGCACCAGAGGCAGCCCCTGAGAAGTCCCCCGAGCCGGAGCTGATGACCCGTTCCGAGCCGGAGGCCCAGCTGCGGAAAGCCCCTGTGCCCATCCCCCACACCTCGGCTGAGGTAGCGCCGGGTTGTCGCTGCAAGGCGGCGCCCAAGGCCAAGACGCCGCGGGACCTGCCGCCCAGATCCCTGACAGTGGGCAGCGTCCAGAATGTCCCGCGGGGACCGACCCGTGCGCCGGAGCTCGCAGCAGCACCGTATTGGGACAGAGAGCCGGTACCGCTGGGTCCGGAGATCGGTGAAAGGGAGAAGAAGAAAGCAGAATTGGTGGCACGTACAATCCGGGAGAAGGAGAACCTCCGCCAGGCGACGTTCCGTGTCCGGGGCCCGCTGTATGAAGGACAGGTGAGGCGGTTTGATGTCCGCTGGGGCTATGGGTTTATCTACGAACCGGGCCTGGAGGCCGAAGTGTTTATAGCCCGACGGGACGTGAATGCCCACCTGCCCGAGGAGCACCCCGGCCGTAACCTGATGCCGGGTGACATCGTGCAGTATACCCGGCACTGTGGAGAGAGGGGGTGGTTCGCCCTAGATGCAAAACTGAGGGGCAGCCAGGAGAGCCGAGTGAGTTCTGCACCCCCTCCCTCAGATGAAGCCGAATACTCAGAGTAATGGCAGCGGAGCACCGTTGTCCAGTCCCCGTTGGGACCACCTGTTTAAAAGTTTGAAAAAGTTTGCAGATGATAAGAAATGAAACCGAACAGTTACCTGATTAACCGTGATTTGGAAAACCGGCCGTTGCCGCCACCGTTGTCCCCGTGGGGACCGTTTAAAAAGTTGCATGAAAAACTTTCCATGGACAAGCCCGTGAACTTGCAGGGCAACCACAAACGTTAAGTGGCATGTAAATAAGTTGTTTTACCGTTACCGTTTCCGCAGTTGCCGCCTCCGGAGAGGCAGGTTGGAGGGAGGGCCCGCAGTAGAGCCGGCTGGGGCCCAGCCACCACAGGAACCGGTGGCTACCCTCTGGAGGGGAAGGACAGATCCCGCTCGGGTGACTTGGTGCAGGACTGGGGTCAAGGGGTGCTGCCTGGGTTTTAGGGGCAGCATCAGGGCCAGGTTGCTTGGGTGGGAGAGAGCGGAGACCGTAACCGTAAACCGTTTGCAACGTTTAAGAAATGTGCCTCCCGATGTGGGATGATGTCATAAGTTGTAAATATGTTACCGTTTTTCTATTTTCACAAAAAACAAAAGGAAAATAAAACCGGTGTTGGACGGGCAGCCCGAGGACGGTCTGCGTTTTGCTAAGGGGGAATGTGACGCCCTGGGCAAGCCAGGGGTCACAGGTCACAACACCACACGCACCCCACATTCCCTGCAGGTACACCGAAGTCAAAACTGAAATCCTTGTTGCCTTCCTCCAGGGGCTGGTGTCCACACCAGGGGGTGGGCCAGGCGGTTGGCTCCGCCCACCGAGGAGTTCACAGCTCTGGAGGCGGGAAAACCAGGCAGTCCAGCTAGAGCAGTGAAAGTGAAAGGAAGTGAATTGAAGCTGGTGAAGTGGTAAATGAGGAAAGTAGGAGTAGTGACAGCAAGAAGCCTGAAGTTGGTCCGGGTGTGTGCCCCGGACTGAGACAGCAAGGTTGGCAGACGGCGGTGACCGTCTGCAGGCGAGACTGATTGGAGGTTGCCGAAAGGACCGTGGACGGGTGGTGACCCGGCGGTACCGGAGCGGTATACGAAGATTAGTCAGCACCAGGGCAGGGGCCTTTCGGATCCCGGCAAGGCTAGCAGTCGCCATAATTTGCCAAATCCGTCAGTGAAGGGGATGACTGTCTCCCAACAACCAAGTCCCGTTTGAAGGCAACAGTCCAACCGTTAAGGGGAGACACCGCCACCGCCAGGGCACCAGTTTCCCAGGGCCAGCGCCTGCGGGCAAGAATGGAGCTCCTCCGGCTCATATCCAAGCTGGGGAGCGGGTTACCGGTGGGAACCCATCGCTACCAAACAACAACACATAGGTGCAGGGAAGAGACCGTCACTGTCAACTGCAGGGGAAATCAGCACCGTAACCATCCGAGGGACCCGTCCAACCAGCCGTTTGTTTACCGAGAACTGTGTCGTGTTTACTGGCTGAGTGAGTACCTCCGTGCCATGCGGCACAGCGCTGCCCCTGCGCCCCTGCACCTCCAAAGGCACCATAACCCGCCTGTCCACCATTCCAACTCCATCACTGGGCCCCGGGATCACCACCCCTACCCACGGAGGGGCAACACAACAACTGGCTGCTCCATACCATCACTCCCGGGATCCCCCAGCCAGAGCAGCGGTGGTGTACACTCAATCACCACAACCGTGGGTGGCGTCACGGACAATAAACAATCCCCACACCCAAACCCCCTTTCACTCACGGGCGAGGAGCGCCGCTAGAGTCCCCGGGATCCGGCCCATCGCTCGAGCCACCGAGCAGCAGCAGGCCGCAGCAGCCGCGGCAGCCGGACCCGAGCAGTGGGAGAGCACGGCGTCCCCTCCTCCGCCCGCGACACTTGGGGTCATTGTCCATCTGAACTATGAAGCGCCGTCCGATCAACTTTGCGGCATTTGGCTGAATCTGGGCTGAAAGTATATCCCGGTACACTTCAGAATTCATCCGGCTTCTCTTGTCTGCTGTTATGTCATCAATAAACACAAGTGACCCAGTGCCATTGAAAGCCATGCATGCCCATGCCATCACGTTGCCTCCACCATGTTTTACAGAGGATGTGGTGTGCCTTGGATCATGTGCCGTTCCCTTTCTTCTCCAAACTTTTTTCTTCCCATCATTCTGGTACAGGTTGATCTTGGTCTCATCTGTCCATAGAATACTTTTCCAGAACTGAGCTGGCTTCATGAGGTGTTTTTCAGCAAATGTAACTCTGGCCTGTCTATTTTTGGAATTGATGAATGGTTTGCATCTAGATGTGAACCCTTTGTATTTACTTTCATGGAGTCTTCTCTTTACTGTTGACTTAGAGACAGATACACCTACTTCACTGAGAGTGTTCTGGACTTCAGTTGATGTTGTGAATGGGTTCTTCTTCACCAAAGAAAGTATGCGGCGATCATCCACCACTGTTGTCATCCGTGGACGCCCAGGCCTTTTTGAGTTCCCAAGCTCACCAGTCAATTCCTTTTTTCTCAGAATGTACCCGACTGTTGATTTTGCTACTCCAAGCATGTCTGCTATCTCTCTGATGGATTTTTTCTTTTTTTTCAGCCTCAGGATGTTCTGCTTCACCTCAATTGAGAGTTCCTTAGACCGCATGTTGTCTGGTCACAGCAACAGCTTCCAAATGCAAAACCACACACCTGTAATCAACCCCAGACCTTTTAACTACTTCATTGATTACAGGTTAACGAGGGAGACGCCTTCAGAGTTAATTGCAGCCCTTAGAGTCCCTTGTCCAATTACTTTAGGTCCCTTGAAAAAGAGGAGGCTATGCATTACAGAGCTATGATTCCTAAACCCTTTCTCCGATTTGGATGTGAAAACTCTCATATTGCAGCTGGGAGTGTGCACTTTCAGCCCATATTATATATAGAATTGTATTTCTGAACATGTTTTTGTAAACAGCTAAAATAACAAAACTTGTGTTACTGTCCAAATATTTCTGGACCTAACTGTATATGTACAGCTGGTATAACCTGGGCATTTCCTGTATATAATTATATATGTACAGCTGGTATAACCTGGGTATCTCCTGTATATAATTATATATGTACAGCTGGTATAACCTGGGCATTTCCTGTATATAATTATATATGTACAGCTGGTATAACCTGGACATCTCCTGTATATAATTATATATGTACAGCTGGTATAACCTAGGCATCTCCTGTATATAATTATATATGTACAGCTGGTATAACCTGGGCATTTCCTGTATATAATTATATATGTACAGCTGGTATAACCTGGGTATCTCCTGTATATAATTATATATGTACAGCTGGTATAACCTGGGCATTTCCTGTATATAATTATATATGTACAGCCGGTATAACCTGGGCATCTCCTGTATATAATTATATATGTACAGCTGGTATAACCTGGGCATCTCCTGTAAATAATTATATATGTACAGCCGGTATAACCTTGGCATCTCCTGTATATAATTATATATGTACAGCCGATATAACCTGGGCATCTCCTGTAAATAATTATATATGTACAGCCGGTATAACCTGGGCATCTCCTGTATATAATTATATATGTACAGCTGGTATAACCTGGGCATCTCCTGTAAATAATTATATATGTACAGCTGGTATAACCTGGGTATCTCCTGTATATAATTATATATGTACAGCCGGTATAACCTGGGCATCTCCTGTATATATTTATATATGTACAGCCGGTATAACCTGGGCATCTCCTGTATATAATTATGTATGTACAGCCGGTATAACCTGGGCATCTCCTGTATATAATTATATATGTACAGCTGGTATAACCTGGGCATCTCTTGTATATAATTATATATGTACAGCCGGTATAACCTGGGCATCTCCTGTATATAATTATATATGTACAGCCGGTATAACCTGGGCATCTCCTGTAAATAATTACCGTATATATGTACAGCCGGTATAACCTGGGCATCTCCTGTATATAATTATATATGTACAGCTGGTATAACCTGGGCATCTCCTGTATATAATTATATATGTACAGCCAGTATAACCTGGGCATCTCCTGTATATAATTATATATGTACAGCTGGTATAACCTGGGCATCTCTTGTATATAATTATATATGTACAGCCGGTATAACCTGGGCATCTCCTGTATATAATTATATATATACAGCTGGTATAACCTGGGCATCTCCTGTATATAATTATATATGTACAGCCGGTATAACCTGGGCATCTACTGTATATAATTATATATGTACAGCTGGTATAACCTGGGCATCTCCTGTATATAATTATATATGTACAGCCGGTATAACCTGGGCATCTCCTGTATATAATTATACAGTTAGGTCCATAACTATTTGGACAGTGACACAAGTTTTGTTATTTTAGCTGTTTACAAAAACATGTTCAGAAATACAATTATATATATAATATGGGCTGAAAGTGCACACTCCCAGCTGCAATATGAGAGTTTTCACATCCAAATCGGAGAAAGGGTTTAGGAATCATAGCTCTGTAATGCATAGCCTCCTCTTTTTCAAGGGACCAAAAGTAATTGGACAAGGGACTCTAAGGGCTGCAATTAACCCTGAAGGCATCTCCCTCGTTAACCTGTAATCAATGAAGTAGTTAAAAGGTCTGGGGTTGATTACAGGTGTGTGGTTTTGCATTTGGAAGCTGTTGCTGTGACCAGACAACATGCGGTCTATGGAACTCTCAATTGAGGTGAAGCAGAACATCCTGAGGCTGAAAAAAAAGAAAAAATCCATCAGAGAGATAGCAGACAAGCTTGGAGTAGCAAAATCAACAGTCGGGTACATTCTGAGAAAAAAGGAATTGACTGGTGAGCTTGGGAACTCAAAAAGGCCTGGGCGCCCACGGATGACAACAGTGGTGGATGATCGCCGCATACTTTCTTTGGTGAAGAAGAACCCGTTCACAACATCAACTGAAGTCCAGAACACTCTCAGTGAAGTAGGTGTATCTGTCTCTAAGTCAACTGTAAAGAGAAGACTCCATGAAAGTAAATACAAAGGGTTCACATCTAGATGCAAACCATTCATCAATTCCAAAAATAGACAGGGCAGAGTTAAATTTGCTGAAAAACACCTCATGAAGCCAGCTCAGTTCTGGAAAAGTATTCTATGGACAGATGAGACAAAGATCAACCTGTACCAGAATGATGGGAAGAAAAAAGTTTGGAGAAGAAAGGGAACGGCACATGATCCAAGGCACACCACATCCTCTGTAAAACATGGTGGAGGCAACGTGATGGCATGGGCATGCATGGCTTTCAATGGCACTGGGTCACTTGTGTTTATTGATGACATAACAGCAGACAAGAGTAGCCGGATGAATTCTGAAGTGTACCGGGATATATTTTCAGCCCAGATTCAGCCAAATGCCGCAAAGTTGATCGGACGGCGCTTCATAGTACAGATGGACAATGACCCCAAGCATACAGCCAAAGCTACCCAGGAGTTCATGAGTGCAAAAAAGTGGAACATTCTGCAATGGCCAAGTCAATCACCAGATCTTAACCCAATTGAGCATGCATTTCACTTGCTCAAATCCAGACTTAAGACGGAAAGACCCACAAACAAGCAAGACCTGAAGGCTGCGGCTGTAAAGGCCTGGCAAAGCATTAAGAAGGAGGAAACCCAGCGTTTGGTGATGTCCATGGGTTCCAGACTTAAGGCAGTGATTGCCTCCAAAGGATTCGCAACAAAATATTGAAAATAAAAATATTTTGTTTGGGTTTGGTTTATTTGTCCAATTACTTTTGACCTCCTAAAATGTGGAGTGTTTGTAAAGAAATGTGACAATTCCTACAATTTCTATCAGATATTTTTGTTCAAACCTTCAAATTAAACGTTACAATCTGCACTTGAATTCTGTTGTAGAGGCTTCATTTCAAATCCAATGTGGTGGCATGCAGAGCCCAACTCGCCAAAATTGTGTCACTGGCCAAAGATTTCTGGACCTAACTGTATATGTACAGCCGGTATAACCTGGGCATCTCCTGTATATAATTATATATGTACAGCCGGTATAACCTGGGCATCTCCTGTATATAATTATATATGTACAGCTGGTATAATCTGGGCATCTCCTGTATATAATTATATATGTACAGCTGGTATAACCTGGGCATCTCCTGTATATAATTATATATGTACAGCTGGTATAACCTGGGCATCTCCTGTATATAATTATATATGTACAGCCGGTATAACCTGGGCATCTCCTGCATATAATTATATATGTACAGCCGGTATAACCTGGGCATCTCCTGTATATAATTATATATGTACAGCCGGTATAACCTGGGTATCTCCTGTATATAATTATATATGTACAGCCGATATAACCTGGGCATCTCCTGTATATAATTATATACGTACAGCCGGTATAACCTGGGTATCTCCTGTATATAATTATATATGTACAGCTGGTATAACCTGGCCATCTCCTGTATATAATTATATATATACAGCCGGTATAACCTGGACATCTCCTGTATATAATTATATATGTACAGCCGGTATAACCTGGGCATCTACTGTATATAATTATATATGTACAGCCGGTATAACCCGGGCACCTCCTGTATATAATTATATATGTACAGCCGGTATAACCTGGGCATCTCCTGTATATAATTATATATGAACAGCCGGTATAACCTGGGCATCTCCTGTATATAATTATATATGTACAGCTGGTATAACCTGGGCATCTCCTGTATATAATTATATATATACAGCCGGTATAACCTGGGCATCTACTGTATATAATTATATATGTACAGCCGGTATAACCTGGGCATCTCCTGTATATAATTATATATGTACAGCCGGTATAACCTGGTCATCTCCTGTATATAATTATATATGTACAGCTGGTATAACCTGGGTATCTCCTGTATATAATTATATATGTACAGCTGGTATAACCTGGGCATCTCCTGTATATAATTATATATGTACAGCCGGTATAACCTGGGCATCTCCTGTATATAATTATATATGTACAGCCGGTATAACCTGGGCATCTCCTGTATATAATTATATATGTACAGCCGATATAACCTGGGCATCTCCTGTATATAATTATATACGTACAGCCGGTATAACCTGGGCATCTCCTGTATATAATTATATATGTACAGCCGGTATAACCTGGTCATCTCCTGTATATAATTATATATGTACAGCTGGTATAACCTGGGTATCTCCTGTATATAATTATATATGTACAGCTGGTATAACCTGGGCATCTCCTGTATATAATTATATATGTACAGCCGGTATAACCTGGGCATCTCCTGTATATAATTATATATGTACAGCCGGTATAACCTGGGCATCTCCTGTATATAATTATATATGTACAGCCGGTATAACCTGGGTATCTCCTGTATATAATTATATATGTACAGCCGATATAACCTGGGCATCTCCTGTATATAATTATATACGTACAGCCGGTATAACCTGGGTATCTCCTGTATATAATTATATATGTACAGCTGGTATAACCTGGCCATCTCCTGTATATAATTATATATATACAGCCGGTATAACCTGGACATCTCCTGTATATAATTATATATGTACAGCTGGTATAACCTGGGCATCTCCTGTATATAATTATATATGTACAGCCGGTATAACCTGGGCATCTCCTGTATATAATTATATATGTACAGCTGATATAACCTGGGCATCTCCTGTATATAATTATATATGTACAGCCGGTATAACCTGGGCATCTCCTGTATATAATTATATATGTACAGCTGGTATAATCTGGGCATCTCCTGTATATAATTATATATGTACAGCTGGTATAATCTGGGCATCTCCTGTATATAATTATATATGTACAGCTGGTATAACCTGGGCATCTCCTGTATATAATTATATATGTACAGCCAGTATAACCTGGGCATCTCCTGTATATAATTATATATGTACAGCTGGTATAATCTGGGCATCTACTGTATATAATTATATATGTACAGCTGGTATAACCTGGGCATCTCCTGTATATAATTATATATGTACAGCCGGTATAACCTGGGCATCTACTGTATATAATTATATATGTACAGCTGGTATAACCTGGGCATCTCCTGTATATAATTATATATGTACAGCCGGTATAACCTGGGTATCTCCTGTATATAATTATATATGTACAGCCGGTATAACCTGGGCATCTCCTGTATATAATTATATATGAACAGCCGGTATAACCTGGGCATCTCCTGTATATAATTATATATGTACAGCTGGTATAACCTGGGCATCTCCTGTATATAATTATATATGTACAGCCGGTATAACCTGGGCATCTACTGTATATAATTATATATGTACAGCCGGTATAACCCGGGCACCTCCTGTATATAATTATATATGTACAGCCGGTATAACCTGGGCATCTCCTGTATATAATTATATATGAACAGCCGGTATAACCTGGGCATCTCCTGTATATAATTATATATGTACAGCTGGTATAACCTGGGCATCTCCTGTATATAATTATATATATACAGCCGGTATAACCTGGGCATCTACTGTATATAATTATATATGTACAGCCGGTATAACCTGGGCATCTCCTGTATATAATTATATATGTACAGCCGGTATAACCTGGTCATCTCCTGTATATAATTATATATGTACAGCTGGTATAACCTGGGTATTTCCTGTATATAATTATATATGTACAGCTGGTATAACCTGGGCATCTCCTGTATATAATTATATATGTACAGCCGGTATAACCTGGGCATCTCCTGTATATAATTATATATGTACAGCCGGTATAACCTGGGCATCTCCTGTATATAATTATATATGTACAGCCGATATAACCTGGGCATCTCCTGTATATAATTATATACGTACAGCCGGTATAACCTGGGCATCTCCTGTATATAATTATATATGTACAGCCGGTATAACCTGGGCATCTCCTGTATATAATTATATATGTACAGCCGATATAACCTGGGCATCTCCTGTATATAATTATATACGTACAGCCGGTATAACCTGGGCATCTCCTGTATATAATTATATATGTACAGCCGGTATAACCTGGTCATCTCCTGTATATAATTATATATGTACAGCTGGTATAACCTGGGTATCTCCTGTATATAATTATATATGTACAGCTGGTATAACCTGGGCATCTCCTGTATATAATTATATATGTACAGCCGGTATAACCTGGGCATCTCCTGTATATAATTATATATGTACAGCCGGTATAACCTGGGCATCTCCTGTATATAATTATATATGTACAGCCGGTATAACCTGGGTATCTCCTGTATATAATTATATATGTACAGCCGATATAACCTGGGCATCTCCTGTATATAATTATATACGTACAGCCGGTATAACCTGGGCATCTCCTGTATATAATTATATATGTACAGCTGGTATAACCTGGCCATCTCCTGTATATAATTATATATATACAGCCGGTATAACCTGGACATCTCCTGTATATAATTATATATGTACAGCTGGTATAACCTGGGCATCTCCTGTATATAATTATATATGTACAGCCGGTATAACCTGGGCATCTCCTGTATATAATTATATATGTACAGCTGATATAACCTGGGCATCTCCTGTATATAATTATATACGTACAGCTGGTATAACCTGGGCATCTCCTGTATATAATTATATATGTACAGCCGGTATAACCTGGGCATCTCCTGTATATAATAATATATGTACAGCCTTTGGTTGTGAGTGGAGGAGAAAACATTCTGTCCCAGTAAATTAGTGCCTGATTGGGAAAGTTAAGTTGTTACAAAATTTGGTAACTTTTTAACTCATTGAAGGTTGAGAAGATTTCCTTATCCCCCGGAGTGTGACACGTGAATGTGCGGATATGGCGTGCGGCGCTGCGATCTGTGTCAGCTGTGAGCATGGAAAGCGTCATATATCCGTGACATCGTCAGAAAATTGTATGTAATGAGGTTAATTGTGTGAGCGGCCAGGAATGTATCCAGGAGGCACAGAGGCGACTGCAGCAATCCGGAGGAGAACGTACAAGAACAGACAGGCAGGCTCGACGTCTTAGGTTTCAGGGGCCGCCTGTTGCTGCTTATTCTTTTCCTCAACCTACAGAAAATAAAAACATTTCCTACAGACGTTCTGTGCAGATTTGCATGCAAAAAATAAAATAAAAAATTTGCAATATGTTGCCATAGATAACCGGTCAAGTAGTGTGAAATCCATTGCAAATCTGCAGCTAAATCCACACGCAGATTTGGCTGAAAATGTTGCTGCTGATTCTGAAGCAAATTCCATTTGTGTCCATGTTCTCTGAGGCTCACATCTACACATTTTCTGTGATGGATTTGTCGCGGGCGGGGAGGGACGCCGCTGCGCTCGCTAACGCTCGGGTCCGGCGCTGCTGCGGTTGCTGCTCGGTGGCTCGAGCGGGGGGCCGGATCCGGGGACTCGAGCGGCGCTCCTCGCCCGTGAGTGAAAGGGGGTAGTTTGGTTTGGGGATTTGGTCCGTGACGCCACCCACGGTTTGTGGTGAGGTTGGGCACCACCGCTGCTGGTGACGGGGATCCCGGGAGCAATGGCAGGGAGCAGCTGGGATGTTGTTTTTCCCCCCTCCGTGGGTAGGGGTTGGTGGTCCCGGGGCCCGGTGAGATGACGGGGAGGCACGGTTGGATGGGTGCAGGGTCGCCTGGACTGCGCAGCGCGGTGCCGGATGGCACGGTTGTACTCACTCAGCCACAAAGGTACGCAAAGACTCTGGTAAACCAAACGGCTGGATGGACGGGTCCCGCAGCCGGCTGCTGTGACGTCTCCCGGACGGTTGGTGGTGGCTGCCTTTCCCTGCACCTTTGTGTATGTTTGGTCCCGATGGCTTCCCACCGGTAACCCACTCCCCAGCGTGGATATGCGCCGGAGGAGCCCTTTTGCCCGCAGGCTCTGGCCCTTGGAACTCTAGCTGTGGTGGTAGCTGTATTTCCTTTTGCTGGTCGGAAGGTTGCCTTCAATTGGGTCTTGGCTGTTAGGAAACCCCTGGGGTTCCGGTCACTGACGGATTTGACCTCTAATGGCGGCTCCAAGCCTGGTCGGGGTCCGCAGGCCCTGCCTGTGTGTGCTGGCTTCACTTCGCTCCCCGGTTCGGTACCGGTGGGCCACCGCCCGTCCCCGGTCCTACGGTTCCGCGTTGATCTCCCTCTCCTGCTGACGGCCACCACCGTCTGCCAACCTTGCTCTTAGTGCCCGGGCCACACACCCGGACATGGTCAGTTACTCCTCCACTGCTACTTCACTCCTTCACTTTCCTAACTCCACTCGAGCTCTGCCCGAGCTTAACTTAACTGACTACTGTTTCCCGCCTCCATGACTGTGAACTCCTCAGTGGGCGGGACCAACCGCCTGGCTCCACCCCACCTGGTGTGGACATCAGCCCCTGGAGGGAGGCAACAAGGATCCTATGTCTGGCTGATGTGCCTGTCTCGGGGTGGGGGTGTATGTTGTAGTACCTGTGACGACCTGGCTAGTCCAGGGCGCCACAGATTTTACCTTTGATCTACAGCAAATCTGCATCAAATTCAGAGTAAAAACCACATGTATCACACACAGATTTGTTGTAGAATTTGGTGCAGATTTCGGGCCCACATTTGTGATTTTTGTCTAGTTTTTGGTGATTTTTGCTTTTTTTTCCCATTTCCTTTTTAATGACTGTTTCATTTGGGTTCGCCTGTTTTTTTAATATTCACCTTTGTGGACACGGTTCTGATTCTCCAAATGTTTGCAACTGATTCATCAATTGTGATTTTTTAATTAAAAAAAAAAAAAATTAAAAACTTAGCTCAGATTTTCTCCTGTCCTCTACCCCTTGAGTAACTTTTTCTATGAATTTAATTTCTTTTTTTCCACTAATTTGTAA
This sequence comes from Anomaloglossus baeobatrachus, assembly GCF_048569485.1. Taxonomy (NCBI): domain Eukaryota; kingdom Metazoa; phylum Chordata; class Amphibia; order Anura; family Aromobatidae; genus Anomaloglossus; species Anomaloglossus baeobatrachus. The sequence goes on from NC_134357.1 coordinate 18,528,810, forward strand.
CATTTTATCAAAAATTTTTGTATTAAAAAAAGTGTCACAAAACAGGTTAACCCCTTAAGGACTCGGCGATTTTGAATTTTTGCGCTTTTATTTTTTTCCTCTCCTTACCCGAAGAGCCGTAACTTTTTACATTTTTCCATCGATATAGCCGTGTGAGGGCTGTTTTTTTTTGCAGGACAAGTTGTTCTTTTGAATTAATTTTATTATATGATGTAACGATAAGCAAGAAAAAAAATCCAAGTGTTGCGAAATAGAAAAAAGGGAAATCTGCAATAGTTTTTTTGTTTTTATTTGCAGCGTTCAAGTTACCATATACCGTAACTGACCGAGCAGTATGATTCCCAGTATGTGAATATCAGTTTTTGTTTTATATAAGTGGTGAAAAAAATTATGAAAGTTTAAAAAAAATAAATAAAAATAAATAAAAAAATCTTGCTTGTGTCGTAAGTTTCCTAGAGCCGTAACGTTATATATTTTTGGGATATCGGGCTGTGTGAGAGCTTCTTTTTTTTGTTTTTTATTGATATTATTTTTATATATGATGTTTTGATCGCCTGTTAGTACATTCTATTCTGTTGTTGCGGCAGTCGAAAAAACAGCAATTCTTCCGCTTCTACTGATTTTTTTTTTCTCGTTACGCAGTTTACCAATCAGATTAATTGATTTTATATTTTGACCCCACTAAGCAGCAGGGCGGCTACATGACGTTGGCTGTGATGCCCGTCAACAAGGCAGGTCTTGCCCCTGTTGACGTGACATCACAGTAAGTAGCAAAATCCCGGCAGGAGCGGTCACATGACCACTCTGAGCCGGGGGAGAGGGGCTGACAGCAGGGCAGGTGGGTAGTTGTTATCTACCTCCATGCCCCTATGTAGCCCAATAGTGTAATAATAAAAAAAAAAGCAAAATAAGCCGGATAACTCCTTTAAAGAATTTGGATCATCTTTTAGGTGCTGTGCACCACCCCAAAAAAATGTCTCTAGTTATGGGCTGGATTAAATTTTTGTCAGGGAGGGGCTCATAACTGCTGCTTGCTCAAAAAAAGTAGTTAAATACCCAGTAAAATCCCTGATCTTTCCCGATTCTGCTGCTTTTTTCCATTTTTAGCTACGTTGCTCCATTGCGGAGATATTCACATTTGTTGATTTTGGAGCACGGTATGTGAAATCTTTCCTTGTACTGCAACTGTGCATTTACTCAGAGTATTCTCTGGGGGGCGTGAGCTTTCACCCCTCCCTCCCAGACACTGCCAATCACAGTTCAGCACTCTAGCTTTCTCAGATGTTGCTGGGCTGTGATTAGCTGCATCTGGGTGGGAGAAGTGAAAGCTCACGCCTCCAGAGAAGACTCTGAGGAAACACCCAGTTTCACTACAAGGAGAGATTTCACATACCTTGCTCCAAAAGGAATATGTGAATATCTTTGCAATGGATTGCCGTAGCACAAAACAGAAAAGAGCGGCAGAACCAGGGAAGCTCAGGGATTTCTACGGCATTGTCATGGTTTCGCTTCCCCGTCCACATGGCTAGGGGGTAGAGCCTTCTCTCGGGTCTCACTTCTGGAGCTGGGATGCTTTAAATACCATCAGCTCCGGTGAACCAGCGCCGGCTATAAGCTTAGCGCTGCTTTGCCTGTGATTGCTGATCCTCTAAGTGTTAACCTGATCTGTCTCCTCCCTGTGCCCCCGTTTTCTGTCTGTGTTCTGTCCCCTAGCCATCCCTCCATTCCTCTGTCCCCTCTCCTACCTCCCCACTCGGTTGCTTCCTCTGGTACTGACCTCTTCCTGACCTCGACCCCGCTCCTGCTCATTCCTCCGGTCCTCCGTCTGCCCATACTGTGCTTGACCCGGCCTGCCCGACCATTTCTCGCACGCCCCGCAGTTCTGCTCCCCAGCTGTGCTGTGAGGAAGTGTACTAGCACACACGGTGTATTCACTTCCTGGTTTTTGTTGCTCTGTGTAGTGTCTTCTCCTGCCGAGCTCTGGCTCCCCCTGGTGGCAGCTTGACAATAACTCAATTTTATTCTACGGCTGGCATAGTAAATGTAGACCAGTGTCTCTGGAGAATCTCTCATGTTCCTGCTTTACACCATGTAACTTATATTTCTCCTTTATTGATGCTGCAGGTAAATTTAGCGGAAATTTCAGTAATAAATTATGGCTGAGGCGTCGCCCTCTACTGTGCAGGTGCTGAAATAAAGTCTTGTTTATCGTGCTTGGAAAGTTCAGCCGGATGTGGTCAAGGCTCCATGGACCAACGTCTGTACTTTCAAGTCTTCGGCAATATATACAAAAGAATAAAAAACAAAAACTGCACAAAACATCGAAATATGTGTCTGTTATGTAAAGAAAGAGTCAACTAACCAGACACACGAGCTGTGGTTCACGGATAAAGAATATAGAACATTCCGAGAGGCAACACCATGAAAAATGATGAAAGGTGGGTGATAAATCACCCTCAAAATATTTTACATGGAATATCATGGAGGAAATACTTTCCATCTAAATTAAAATGCCAAAGCATTATTGAGATGGACACTTCATTCTCTGCCCAAAAATACACAGCATAAAACCCTCGAATATAGAGATATAATGTCTATAAGGACTAAAAAATGTCCAGATAGCATCATATACAGTGCCCAGATAGAGTAAAACAGTGCCCAGATAAAGTAAAACAGTGCCCAGATAGAGTAAAACAGTGCCCAGATAAACAGTACTCATATAAAGTAAAACAGTGCCCAGATAGAGAAAAACAGTGCCCAGATAGCGTAAAACAGGGGCCAGATAAGTAAAACAATGGACACATAAATAAAATAGTGCCCAAATAAAGTAAAACAGTGCGCAGATATAGTAAAATAGAGCCCAGATAGCGTAAAACTGTGCCCAGATAAGTAAAACAGTGCCCAGATAACGTAAAACAGTGCCCAGATAGCGTAAAACAGGGGCCAGATAAGTAAACCAATGGACACATAAATAAAATAGTGCCCAGATAAAGTAAAACAGTGCGCAGATATAGTAAAATAGAGCCCAGATAGCGTAAAACAGTGCCCAGATAGCGTAAAACTGTGCCCAGATAAGTAAAACAGTGCCTAGATAACGTAAAACAGTGCCCAGATAGCATAAAACTGTGCCCAGATAAGTAAAATAGTGCCCAAATTGCGCAAAACAGTACCCAGATTGCGTAAAACAGTGCCCAGATAAAGTAAAAGAGGGCCCAGATATAGTAAAATAGTGCCCAGATAGCATAAAACTGTGCCCAGATAGTGTAAAAATGTGCTCAGAGAAATAAAACAGTGCCCAGATAAAGTAAAAAAGTGCCCAAATAAGTAAAACAGTGCCCGGATAGAGTAAAACAGTGCTCAGATAGCGGAAAACTGTGCCCAGATAAGTAAAACAGTGCCCAGAAAAGTAAAACAATGCCCACATAAATAAAACAGTGCCAAGACAGAGTAAAATAGTGTCCAGATAAGTAAAACAGTGCATGGATAAAGTAAAACAGTGCCCAGATAGCATAAAACAGTGGCCAGATTGCATAAAACAGTGCCCAGATAAAGTAAAAGAGTGCCCAGATATAGTAAAATAGTGCCCAGATAGCGTAAAACTGTGCCCAGATAGTGTAAAAATGTGCCCAGATAAATAAAACAGTGCCCAGATAAAGTAAAATAGTGCCCAAATAAGTAAAACAGTCCCCGGATAGAGTAAAACAGTGCTCAGATAGCGGAAACCTGTGCCCAGATAAGTACAACAGTGTCTAGAAAAGTAAAACAATGCCCACAAAAATAAAACAGTGCCAAGATAGAGTAAGATAGTGTCCAGATAAGTAAAACAGTGCATGGATAAAGTAAAACAGTGCCCAGATAGCATAAAACAGTGCCGAGATAATCAAAACAGTGCCCAGACAAAGTAAAACCATGCCCAGATAACTAAAACAGTGCCCAGATAAAGTAAAACAGTGCCCAGATAAGAAAAACAGTGCTCAGATAGGATAAAGCAGTGCCCAGATAGGGTAAGACAGTGCCCAAATAGTGTATAACAGTGCCTAGAATAAAACAGTGCCCAGATAAGTAAGAGTGCCTAGATAACTAATAAAGTGCCCAATAAAGTAAAGCAGTGCCCAGATAACGTCATCCAGTGCTCAGTCATACAGATAAACAACGGATACATTATACTGAAAGACTGTCTGCAAATCAGATCTTACATCCTAAAGTCAGTACACCCCCTTACATTCAGCACAAGGGCATACACCAATATTTGCAACTGCTCGGCCATTTCACATTAATATTTAACAAAAGTTACATTTTTAGGAGATAACAGACATCATCTGATTCCAGCACAAATAAATGTTTATGACAAAAATATTTGTGTCAACTATTGCAAAACAATTATTCCACCCAATACAAGTCCGGTCCACTAGAGTCAGGCACAAGGTGAGGAGCAAGCGCTGATAACATCTTCTGTCAGATTTACTCTATAGGTTAATGATCAATGAAAGAACCTCAGAAGAAAAAATGCAACAACAGATAATAAATCTTAATGTTCTTTCTGACCGTGAAACTATTCCTGCAAATTCTTATGTAACACCCCCAATCCTCTACAAGAGGGGAATTCACTGCGCAGATATCAACTCATCATCCAGGGTAGACTCAGCTGAGAGGTGTCATCAATGCACTACTGACCCCCAGACAATGAATACACGCTCATGTATTAATATTATCTTACCTACTGTATATACAAGAATATAACTACTATAATACTGCCCCTATGTACAAGAATATAACTACTATAATGCTGCTCCTATATGCAAGAATATAACTACTATAATACTGCCCCTATATACAAGAATATAACTACTATAATACTGCCCCTATAGAGGAGAATATAACTACTATAATACTGCCCCTATAGAGGAGAATATAACTACTATAATACTGCCCCTATAGAGGAGAATATAACTACTATAATACTGCCCCTATGTACAAGAATATAACTACTATAATACTGCCCGTATGTACAAGTATACAACTACTATAATACTGCCCCTATATACAAGAATATAACTACTATTATACTGCCCCCTATATACAAGAATATAACTACTATAATGCTGCTCCTATATACAAGAATATAACTACTATAATACTGCCCCTATGTACAAGAATATAACTACTATAATACTGCCCCTATGTACAAGTATATAACTACTATAATACTGCCCCTATATACAAGAATATAACTACTATAATACTGCCCCTATGTACAAGAATATAACTACTATAATGCTGCTCCTATATGCAAGAATATAACTACTATAATACTGCCCCTATGTACAAGAATATAACTACTATAATACTGCCCGTATGTACAAGTATATAACTACTATAATACTGCCCCTATATACAAGAATATAACTACTATAATACTGCCCCTATGTACAAGAATATAACTACTATAATGCTGCTCCTATATGCAAGAATATAACTACTATAATACTGCCTCCTATGTACAAGAATATAACTACTATAATACTGCCCCTATGTACAAGAATATAACTATTATAATACTGCTCCTATGTACAAGAATATAACTACTATAATACTGCTCCCTATGTACAAGAATATAACTACTATAATACTGCTCCTATGTACAGGAATATAACTACTATAATACTGCCCCTATATACAAGATTATAACTACTATAATACTGCCCCTATGTACAAGAATATAACTACTATAATACTGCTCCTATGTACAAGAATATAGCTAGTATAATACTGCCCCTATGTACAATAATATAACAACTATAATACTGCCCCCTATATACAAGAATATAACTACTATAATACTGCCCCTATGTACAAGACTATAACTGCTATAATACTGCCCCCTATGTACAAGAATATAACTGCTATAATACTGCCTCCTATGTATAAGAATATAACTGCTATAATATCCTTTATGTGATCTTGTGACTTTTCAGTGACAGATCCATTTGTATGTGGCTTTTCTGCTGTTTTACCTTCTATCTCCACCAATAAGCTCGGACCCTGGAGTGACCCGAGTGGCTTTTTATGAGATAAGTGTTTGCTGGAAATTCTCCGATATAACAGAACATCCTTATTATCCAATAAAACCTTCCTGAGCCAATCACAGGCCGGCGATGGCGATCTGTGACCGTGTGCAGACGCCGCTCCGAGCTTGTTCCCTTCACGCTAAATGATAAAGAGTTTGATTTTAGCGGATGGGAATGTTTGGAATTTTTATCTTCCAGTAATCGCTCCTCTCTGTAATATTAGACAAGATTATAACCTTCTAAAAATACAAGTAATGAGGAAGCAACTGCAGATACAGACGCCAGCAGAACGTTCCCTTAAAGGGGATCTCCAGTCCAAAAACCAGTGCTACCTGGAAGTGCTCAGCATCCGTCTATAGATACAGAAGATCACTCTGCATGAATCACTGATGGTCGGATCTGAGATCAGAGATAATCAGAAACCCCGGAACACTTCATTAAAGACTTGGAAAACAAAAAAAAAAACTTTTTTTTTTTTTTTTTTAAATTGAAGGGGTCCTTTAATAACCCCTGAACACGGCCCCTGGGTGCTACTCCACTGGTAATCTGCTTATATAAAAAATGAGCAAATCTGGTGGAATGTGATCTCCAGTCACAAGAATTAGGACGAGAAATTTGATTTACTTTGATTTCATTCAATACAAATCCAATTACTGGTAACAGCAGATTTTATTATTTTATGATTTCTTTCCCGAACACAATATAAAGAGGTGAAAAAATAAAAAAAAATCCACCATGTTCACCTCAACCATAACCTGCCTGGCGCCTCCCCACTCATCCGTCAGCTCGCCGGTTCTCCATCTGCTCACTGGTCCTCTGTCTGCTCCTTGGTCCTCCGTCTGCTCGATGGTCCACCATCGGCTTCATGGCCCTCCATCTTTTCACTTGTCCCCCATCTGCTCTCCAATTCTCTTTTTGCTCCATGTTCCTCCGTGTGCTCGCCGGTTCTCAGTCTGCTTGCCGGTCTTCCGTATGCTCATTGGTCCTCCGTCTGCTGCCCAGACCTCCTTCTGCTCACCGGCTCTCGGTCTACTCACCAGTCCTCCATCAGCTTGCTAGTCCGCCATTTGATCGCCAATCCGGCATCTGCTCACCGGTCCTCTTTCAACTTGCCGATTTTCCGTCTTCTTGCCAGTTCTCCGTCTGCTCCCTGGTCCTCCGACAGCTCCTCGATCCTCCATCTGCTAGTCAGTCTTCCATCTGCTAGCCAGTACTCCATCTGCTCGGCAGCCCTCCGTCTGCTCCCAGGTCCTCCATCTGCTCCCGGATCCTCCATCTCATCCTTGGTCCTCCATCTCATCCTTGATCCTCCGTTTGATACCTGGTCCTCCATCTGCTTGCCGGTCCTCTGTCTGCTCCCCAGTCCTCCACCTTCCTTCTCCGGTCCTCCGTCTGTTCCCAAATTCTCCATCTACTAGTTGGCCCTCCATTTGCTCCCTGATCCTTATTCTGCTTTGCCAGTCCTCTGTCTGCTTCCCGGTCTGCCATCTGCTTTCCGGTCCTCTGTCTGCTCGCTGGACCTAAATCTGCTCATCGGTCCTCTGTCTGCTCCCCGGTCTGCGGTCTGCTCCCCACCCCTCTGTCTGCTCGGCGGTCCTCCGTCTTCTCACCATTCATCTGTTTGCTTGCTGGTCCTCCATCTGCTCACCAGTTCTACATCTGCTTCCCGGTCCTTCGTCTGCCCCGCGGACCTCAGTCTGCTTCCTGGTCCTCCGTCTGCTCACCGGTTCTCCGTCTGCTCGCCGATTCTTCGTCTGCCCCCCCGGTCCACCGTCTGCTCCCCTGCACACCGTATGCTCTCTGGCCCTGCGTCTGCTCGCTGGCCCTCCGTCTGTTTGCTGGCCCTCTGTCTGCTCACTGGTCTCCCATCTGCTTCCCCGTGCTTCGTCTGCCCCTCAGACCTCCGTCTGCTGACCGGCCCTCCGTCCGCTCCCTGGTCCTCCGTCCACTTGCTGTCCCTCCGTCTGCTCACCTGTGCTCTGTCTGCTTGCCGGTCGGTACCTCCGTCTGCTTGTCGGTCCTCCGTCTGCTCGTCGGTCCTCTATCTACCCGCCGGTCCTCCGTCTGCCCCCCAGCCCTCTGTCTGCTCACTGGCCCTCCGTCTGCTCACTGGCCCTCCGTCTGCTCCCTGGTCCTCCGTCTGCTCCCTGGTCCTCTGTGTGCTCCCTGGTCCTCCGTCTGCTTGCTGGCCCTCCGTCTGCTCACCTGTGCTCTGTCTGCTCGCTGTTCGATACCTTCGTCTGCCCGCCCGGCCCTCCGTCTGCTCGCCGGTCGGTAAATCCGTCTGCTCGCCAGTCCTCCGTCTGCTCGCTGGTCCTCCGTCCGCACCCCCGGTCCTCCGTCTGTTCATCGGTCCTCCGTCTGCTCGCCGGCCCTCCGTCTGCTCGCCGGTCGGTAAATCCGTCTGCTTGTCGGTCCTCCATCTGCTCGCCGGTCCTCCGTCTGCACCCCCTGGTCCTCCGTCTGCTCGCCCGTCCTCCGTCTGCTTGCCGGTCCTCCGTCCGCACCCCCTGGTCCTCCATCTGCTCGTCAGTCCACCGTCTGCTCGCCGGTCCTCCGTCTGCTCGCCGGTCGGTAAATCCGTCTGCTCGTCGGTCCTCCGTCTGCTCGTCGGTCCTCCGTCTGCTCGCTGGTCGGTAAATCCGTCTGCTCGTCGGTCCTCCATCTGCTCACCGGTCCTCCGTCCGCATACCCCGGTCCTCCGTTTGTTCGCCAGTCCTCCGTCTGCTCGCTGGTCGGTAAATCCGTCTGCTCGTCGGTCCTCCATCTGCTCGCCGGTCCTACATCCGCACCCCCAGGTCCTCCATCTGCCCCCCAGCCCTCCATCTGCTCACCGGTCCTCTGTCCGCATACCCCGGTCCTCGATCTGCTCGCCAGTCCACCGTCTGCTCGCCGGTCCTCCGTCTGCTCGCCGGTCGGTAAATCCGTGTGCTCGTTGGTCCTCCATCTGCTCGTCGGTCCTCCATCTGCTCGCCGGTCGGTAAATACGTTTGCTTGTCTGTCCTCCTTCCGCACCCCCAGGTCCTTCGTCTGCCCCCCAGCCCTCCGTCTGCTGGCTGGTCTTCTGTCTGCTCGCTGGTCCTCCGTCTGCTCGCCGGTCGGTAAATCCGTCTGCTTGTTGGTCCTCCCTCTGCTCGTCGGTCCTCTGTCTGCACCTCCCCGGTCCTCCGTCAGCCCCCCAGCCCTCCGTCTGCTTGCTGGCCCCCTGTGTTCTCCCCGGTCCTTGCTGCTTCTGTCGCGGGCGGAGGAGGGGACGCCGCGCTCTCCCACTGCTCGGGTCCGGCCGCCGCGGCTGCTGCGGCCCGCTGTTGCTCGGTGGCTCGAGCGATGGGCCGGATCCCGGGGACTCGAGCGGCGCTCCTCGCCCGTGAGTGAAAGGGGATTGGGATTTGGGATAGTTTATTGTCCGTGACGCCACCCACGGTTGTGGTGATTAAGTGGACACCACCGCTGCTCTGTGTGGGGATCCCGGGAGTGATGGTATGGAGCAGCCAGTTGTTGATTTGCCCCTCCGTGGGTAGGGGTTTTGGTGCTCCCGGGGCCCAGTGATGGGGTTGGTATGGTGGACAGGCGGGTATGGTGCCTATGGGGGTGCAGGGGCAGCGCTGTGCCGCACGGCACGGAGGTACTCACTCAGCCAGTAAACACGACACAGTTCTCGGTAAACAAACGGCTGGTTGGACGGGTCCCTCGGACGGTTACGGTGCTGCGGTTCCCTGCAGTTAGCGGTGACGGTCTCTTCCCTGCACCTATGTAAAGTCTCTTGGTAGCGATGGGTCCCCACCGGTTACCCACTCCTCGGCTTCAATCTGGGCCGAAGGAGCCCTACTTTGCCCGCAGGCGCTGGCCCTGGGAAACTGGTGCCTTGGCGGTGGCGGTGTCTCCCCTCAACGGTCGGACTGTTGCCTTCAATCGGGACTTGGTTGTTAGGAGACAGACGTCCCCTTCACTGACGGATTTGGCAAATTATGGCGACTCCTAGCCTTGCCGGGATCCGAAAGGCCCCTGCCCTGGTGCTGACTGTTCTTCGTATACTGCTGCGGTACCGCCGGGTCACCACCCGTCCGCGGTCCTTCCAGCAACCTCCAAGCAGCCCCCCTGCAGACTATCACCGCCGTCTGCTGACCTTGCTGTCACAGTCCGGGGCACACACCCGGACCAACTTCAGGCTTTACAACTGTCACTTTTCTGTCACTCTAACTCTCCACTTCACCTCCTTCTACTTCCTCCTCCTAAACTCATCTGCCTGGTTCTCCCGCCTCCAGGGCTGTGAACTCCTCGGTGGGTGGAGACCAACCGCCTGGCCCAGCCCCTGGTGTGGACATCAGCCTCTGGAGGAAGGCAACAAGGATTTTAGGTTAGCCTGGTGTTCCTGCAGGGAATGTGGGGTGCATGTGATGTTGTGACCTGTGACCCCTGTCTTGCCCAGGGTGTCACACTTCCCTTTAGCTCCAGTCTTCTTCAGTCTGCACTCTCACTAAGCCTAACACGCCGCCATGCGTCACTGGAGTCTAAGACGCCTTCAGACTCGTATAATATGGACGGCAGAGTGATTGATGCCGTTCAGATGACGGTTGTTTGTTTGTTTGCTTTTTAACTGTTTCCTGACCCTATAAAAATAATGAAAAATGATTTGAGCTAATTGAATCACCAGAAATCAGGTTCTAGAGAATCAGATATTATTGTGAAATTCAAACTGTATTTATTGGGGGGAGAAACCAGACAAATGGCGTAAAACATTTTGAAAAGTCGCAAATTATTTTTTGAAAGGGGAATAGCTGCGCCCGCCTGCCGAATTCAAGAAAAGTGATGCAGGTAAAATATATCTTTGTAAAAGATCCGAAGTGATGGCGTTTCTTACCCCAGAAATGCTACTTGAAAGATGGAGTAACATTTCTGGTGAGGTGCGGCACGGAGGCGCAACCACTGAGAAGAAGCGGCAAATTCCGTAAGTGATGTGCGCCTTTTAATGAGTTTGGCGCATCGTACCCCAGCGAGACTGACGGATATAGCCCCATGTGGCTCAAATAGATTCAATCGTCTTTTTGGCTGGAGCAGAACCAGCCCCGGAGTTGAGTGTGGGGCGCAGTCATATAAATATAGCAATTAGTTATTGATTTGCGTTAGTGTATTCATGTATTCATAGTATAAACATTATCATCGTCTTTCTTTGTGGCTCCTTATACTTTATTTCCATCCACTTACAGTCAGGACCAGAAATATTAGGGCAGTGACACAAGTTTTGGCATTTTACCTTTTTACCATAACATATTAAAGATACAGTTTTAGCATCAAAATGGACTAAAAGGGACAACTGTCGGCTTTAACTTGACGAGATTCACATCCTAATTGGAGGAAGGGTTTAGTAATTACAGCTCTTTATTATGTCGCTGCCTCTTTTTCAAGGGACCAAAAGTAATTGGACAATTATCTCCCAAACTCTGGAATGGGCTCATGGGCGATTCCGTCATTAATCCATTATCCAATAAGCAGGTAAAAGGTTTGGAGCTGATTCCGGGTGTGGCATTTGCATTTGGAAGCTGTTGCTGTGAACCCACAACATGTGATCAAAGGAGCTCTCAATGGAGGAGAAACCAGCCATCATTAGCCTGGAAAAAGAGAAGAAATCCATCAGAGAGAACACAAATTTTAGGAGCGACCAAAACAAAACTTTGGTACATTCTGCGAAAAAAAAAGAAAAGCGCACTGGTGAGCTGGGAATGCAAAAAGGTGTGGACTACTCCAGAAGACACCAGTGGTGGAAGATCACAGGATCCTTTCAATGGTAAAGAAAACCTTCACAACATCCACCCAAAGGAAGAACACTATAAATTAAGGATCTAAGTCCACCAGAAAGAGAAGAATTAATGAACGAAAATACAGAGGGGTCACCACAAGGAGCAAATACAGAGGGGTCACCACAAGGTGCAAATACAGAGGAGTCACCACAAGGAGCAAATACAGAGGAGTCACCACAAGGTGCAAATATAGAGGGGTCACCACAAGGGGCAAATAAAGAGGAGTCACCACAAGGAGAAAATACAGAGGGGTCACCACAAGGAGCAAATACAGAGGGGTCACCACAAGGAGCAAATGCAGAGGAGTCACCACAAGGAGCAAATACAGAGGAGTCACCACAAGGTGCAAATATAGAGGGGTCACCACAAGGGGCAAATAAAGAGGAGTCACCACAAGGAGAAAATACAGAGGGGTCACCACAAGGAGCAAATACAGAGGGGTCACCACAAGGAGCAAATACAGAGGAGTCACCACAAGGAGTAAATACAGAGGGGTCACCACAAGGAGCAAATACAGAGGGGTCACCACAAGGAGCAAATACAGAGGAGTCACCACAAGGAGTAAATACAGAGGGGTCACCACAAGGAGCAAATACAGAGGAGTCACCACAAGGAGCAAATACAGAGGGGTCACCACAAGGAGCAAATACAGAGGGGTCACCAGAAGGAGCAAATACAGAGGAGTCACCACAAGGTGCAAATACAGAGGAGTCACCACAAGGTGCAAATACAGAGGAGTCACCACAAGGAGCAAATACAGAGGGGTCACCACAAGATACAAATACAAAGGAGTCACCACAAGGAGCAAATACAGAGGAGTCACCACAAGGAGAAAATACAGAGGAGTCACCACAAGGAGAAAATACAGAGGAGTCACCACAAGGAGCAAATACAGAGGAGTCACCACAAGGAGAAAATACAGAGGGGTCACCACAAGGAGCAAATACAGAGGGGTCACCACAAGGAGCAAATACAGAGGAGTCACCACAAGGAGCAAATACAGAGGAGTCACCACAAGGGGCAAATACAGAGGGGTCACCACAAGGTGCAAATACAGAGGGGTCACCACAAGGAGCAAATACAGAGGAGTCACCACAAGGAGCAAATACAGAGGAGTCACCACAAGGTGCCAATACAGAGGGGTCACCACAAGGTGCAAATACAGAGGGGTCACCACAAGGTGCAAATACAGAGGGGTCACCACAAGGAGCAAATACAGAGGAGTCACCACAAGGAGCAAATACAGAGGAGTCACCACAAGGTGCCAATACAGAGGGGTCACCACAAGGAGCAAATACAGAGGGGTCACCACAAGGAGCAAATACAGAGGGGTCACCACAAGGAGCAATTACAGAGAGGTCACCACAAGGAGCAAATACAGAGGAGTCGAGTCACCACAAGGAGCAAATACAGAGGAGTCACCACAAGGAGCAAATATAGAGGGGTCACCACAAGGTGCAAATACAGAGGAGTCGAGTCACCACAAGGTGCAAATACAGAGGGGTCACCACTGGTGCAAATACAGAGGGGTCATCACAAGGAACAAATACAGAGGGGTCAACACAAGGTGCAAATACAGAGGGGTCACCACAAGGAGAAAATACAGAGGGGTCACCACAAGGAGCAAATACAGAGGAGTCACCACAAGGAGCAAATACAGAGGGGTCACCACAAGGAGCAAATACAGAGGGGTCACCACAAGGAGCAAATACAGAGGGGTCACCACAAGGAGCAAATACAGAGGAGTCACCACAAGGTGCAAATACAGAGGAGTCACCACAAGGAGCAAATACAGAGGGGTCACCAGAAGGAGCAAATACAGAGGGGTCACCACAAGGAGCAAATACAGAGGGGTCACCACAAGGAGAAAATACAGAGGAGTCACCACAAGGACTAAATACAAAGGGGTCACCACAAGGTGCAAACCATTCATCAGCCTGAAACATAGAAAGGCCAGATTAGAATTTGCCAAAAAAAATCTGAAGAAGCCGCCCAGTTCTGGAGAAGCAGCAGAGAACGGATGGGACTAAGATCAACCAGTACCAGAGTAATGGAAGAAAAAAGTCTGGAGAAGGCTTAGACCGACTCTTGATCCACAGCATAGCACATCCTCTGTAACATATGGCAGAGGCGGTGTGCTGGCCGGGCATGCAGGGCTAACAATGGTCCTGGGGAACTAGTGGATATTAATGATGGGACTGAAGAAAGAAGCAGCCGGATGAATTCTATAGTGTATAGGGCAAGACTTTCTGCTCAGATTCAACCAAATGCAGCAATGATTGGACAACGCTCCACAGACAGATGAACAATGACCCAAAACATCCCGAGAGAGCAAAGGAGTGGAAGATTTTGCAGAGCCCGAGTCCTCACCAGATCACAGCCCCATTAAGCTGTATTTCACAAGATTAAGCATAAGTCGAAAGAAACAGAAACAAAAAATTACTGAAGTCACTGCAGTAAAGGTGGTAAAACCTCACCCCAGAGGAGACTAGTGATGTAGACATCCATTGACGAAAGCCTCACACAGGAGGAGACAAGTAATGGAGACGTCCATGGCCGAAAGCCTCACAAGGAGGAGACCAGCGCTGGAGATATCCACAGCCGAAAGTCTCACACAGGAGGAGACCAGTGATTTAAACGTCCAAGGCCAAAATCCTCACACCGTAGGAGACCAGCAATGGAGACGTCCGTGGCCGAAAGGCTTCAGTCATTGCCGCAAAGAATTCTCTACAAAGTTTTAAACATGGACATTTTATTTATGGGAAAGTTACTTTGTCCTATTACTTTTCTCAGATATTCTGGTTTGCGTCAGTCGTGTTTATTTCCACCGTGTTTCCATTTGTGTTCCCTCCTTTGTGCTTTTTGCTGCCTTCAGTCTGAATCTTCAACATTCACATATCAAGAAGAACAAGGAAATTCAAGCAATTTGTCATTTATGATTTTGTAATTTAATCTGTTTTTTTCAAGTCGTTAAATTAGGAGAGAATTGACCAGAAATCTGATATTTGGGCTCTTCCTAATTCTAAAAGAAAAAATGTACAAAAAAAAATCTAAAAATGTGAAAATGATCATCTTATTTTTATCTTTGCTTTCTGATAGAGGAGAAAAATCCAGCGGCATCTGGAGTGAATATTGAGCTGAACCGGCAGCGGATCGCCGGGTGGTAGGAATATATTATAAGGAGGATTTTTATTATTTACTGAACCCAGACCCCATCTGGAGGGACGTTTCGGTGTTTTGCTCTATTCCTGAAATTTGTTTTTGTGCCTTTTCTTTGATTTAGATTTTTATTTTTGACTTCTCCATTTTCTGTTTATTTTTCTGGCATGATAAGATATAAAAAAGGCATTTTATCGACCATTAAACGCACTTCACCTTTTTTTAATCACACAGTAAACACAAGGAAGAGTCCCGGGAATATTCCGGCAGGGAATTCACCGGATATTCCTGGCACCGGCCCTGGAAATCAGCGGGCCGCCGCGCTCTTTGTGTAATATGATTAACGCCACGGAAGAGCTGAGGAGCCGAGTGTTACATATCACAAATGTTATCACAGCAGATTGTCCACAATTGTCAGGAATGCAGACCCAGGAGGTCAGAGAAGAGGCTGATTCTTTTTTTTATTATTTTTTTGGAGTGGGGGATGGGGGGATAATCGCCGGATGATGTCGGACTTGAGGAATCTGACTATAAGGACTTGTACATAGTTATTAAGTCATCCTGTATCACTAGATAATGGATAACTTATTGTTCCCTGGGGGTCCAATTGTCGCGGGCGGGGGACAGATCACAACAGGGGGGGGGCGCTCGAGGCACTCGGATCCGGGCGTTGGATGTGGCTCGAGTGGCAGCCGGATCCGGGGCTCACGTAGCCGTCCGTCGCCCACAAGTAAAAAAGGGGGTATTTACAAGGGAGGTTGTCTGTGATGCCACCCGTGGTTTCGGTGATGGATGGTGACACCGCCGCTGCCTTGTATGTGGGTGCCCGGGGCTGATGTGTCGCGGGCGGGGAGGAGGGTGTCAGCACACTACGCTCACCCCTTCTGCTCGGGTCCGGCGGCTGCTGCTCAGTGGTGGCTCGAGCGGTGGGCCGGATCCCGGGGACTCTAGCGGCGCTCCTCGCCCGTGAGTGAAAGGGGTTTGTTGGGTGTGGGAATTGTTTATCGTCCGTGACGCCACCCACGGTTGTGGTGATTTCACCACCGCTGCTCAATACGGGGGTCCCGGGGATGGTGATGCGGAGCAGCCAGGTGTTGTGTTACCCCTCCGTGGGTAGGGGTTGGTGATCCCGGGGCCCAGTGATGGTTTGGTAGGTGCAGGGCCTGGTGGGCGCAGGGACGCGGGGGCAGCGCTGTGCCTTGCGACACTGTGGTACTCACTCAGCCTGAGACGTTGACACAGTTTTTACGGTAAACCAAACGGCTGGTAAGACGGTCCCACGGACGGCTGCACTTGCTCTCCCAGTAGGTGACAAACCGCCTCACCTGCCCCTCGTACAACGGGCCCCGGACACGGAACGTGGCCTGGCGGAGATTTTCTTTTTCTCGGATAGCTCGGGCCACCAGCTCGGCCTTCTTCCGCTCCCTCTCGGCGATCTCCAGGCCCAGCGGTACCGGCTCCCTATCCCAATACGGCGCTGCTGCCAGCGCCGGCGCACGGGTCGGGCCCCGCGGGACATCCTGGACGTTGCCCACTGTCAGGAATCTGGGCGGCATGTCCCGCGGTGTCTTGGCCTTGGGCGCTGCTTTGCAGCAACAACCCGGCGCTACCTCAGCCGAGGTGTGGGGGATGGGCATAGGGGCTTTCCGCTGCTGGGCCTTCGGCTCGGAGCGGGTCATCGGCTCCGGCTCGGGGGATTTTTCAGGGGATGCCTCCGGTTCAACCTTCGGAATCTTCCACGGTAACACCTCCGGTTTACTGCGGGCTCCGGCTACAGGTCGGTCCGCCTGGGCGGGGACGCTGGGTATTGCTACCGGTTGCGGTGGTAGCAGGCCTAGTGGCGGGGTCACGGCCTCCGAGACGGGTGGCGAGGGAGGCAACGGGGGGAGAGGGCTTGGACCGGGCCCCGCAGCCGCGATGACCGGCCCTTCCAGGGCATCGGGACGTGGGTCACTCACCCTCCCTTTCTCCGCTTCCTCCTCGCGTCTCCGCACGGTGGCTATAACGTCCGCCATGTCGGTCTCCCACTCCTCCATGAGGAGCTGCATCCTCACCTGCAGCCTTTGGTAGAGCTGCGCGGTTCGGATTTCCACCCACGCCGCGGTTCCAGGCGCGGGGGCTACGGTGTCGCGGGACGGCATCCACATGATGGCTTCTCCTTCCAGGAACGGTATGTTTGCAGAGTCCTGGCGTCCCTGCTTTTATAGCTGAAGCTACATGCGTCCAGAAGCCATCGCGTCCCCCTTAGCTCTTTTCGGCCCCTCCACTCTCGGGGCGGGGTTTTGGCCTTCGCGCCTCTACTACTCGAGAAGACGCTCGAGCGGGAACTTTTCGCGCCAAAGATGGCGGCTTCTGAAATTTTTCTGCCGGATACCTCCGGCGGTAACAAGGCGCACCTCTACCAGACGGCAGAGCGGTAAGATCCTGTTCGTGACGCCAAGTTGTCGCGGGCGGGGAGGAGGGTGTCAGCACACTACGCTCACCCCTTCTGCTCGGGTCCGGCGGCTGCTGCTCAGTGGTGGCTCGAGCGGTGGGCCGGATCCCGGGGGTTTCTTGAGCGGCACTCCTCGCCCGTGAGTGAAAGGGGTTTGTTGGGTGTGGGAATTGTTTATTGTCCGTGACGCCACCCACGGTTGTGGTGATTTCACCACCGCTGCTCAATATGGGGATCCCGGGGATGGTGATGCGGAGCAGCCAGGTGTTGTGTTACCCCTCCGTGGGTAGGGGTTGGTGATCCCGGGGCCCGGTGATGGTTTGGGAGGTGCAGGGCCTGGTGGGCGCAGGGACGCGGGGGCAGCGCTGTGCCTTGCGGCACTGTGGTACTCACTCAGCCTGAGACGTTGACACAGTTTTTACGGTAAACCAAACGGCTGGTAAGACGGTCCCACGGACGGCTGCACTTGCTCTCCCAGTAGGTGACGGTGATGTCCCTCTTCCTTGCACATTTGTTTACTTGTTGGTTGCGATGGGTCCCCACCGGTAACCCGCTCCCCGGCTTCAAGCTGGACCGGAGGAGCTCTACTCTTTGCCCGCAGGCGCTGGCCCTGAGAAACTGGTGCCTTGGCGGTGGCGGTGTCTCTCCTACTCTGGTTGGGCTGTTGCCTTCAATCGGGACTTGGTTGTTGGGGGATCTACGTCCCCTTCACTGACGGATTCGGCAAATTATGGCGACTCCTAGCCTTGCCGGGGTCCGAGAGGCCCCTGTCCTGGTGCTGACTGTCCTTCGGAACACTGCTCCAGACCGCCGGGCACACAGCCTCCGGGGTCCTTCCAGGAACTTCCAAACGGTCCCCCTCCAGACAGTCACCGCCGTTGCTGACCTTGCTGACCTGTCCTGCACACAGCTGGACTACTTCAGGCTTTCTCTCTGTCACCACTCTTGCTTTCCTCCTTTACCACTTCACTTCACTTCTACTTTCACTTCCTTAGCTCATCTTAGCTGTTTACTCCTTCACTCCCCTAACTGTTCTGCTCGGTTTCTCCCGCCTCCAGAGCTGTGTCCTCCTCGGTGGGCGGAGCCAACCGCCTGGCCCACCCCCTGGTGTGAATCATCAGCCTCTGGAGGAAGGCAACAAGGATTTTTGGTTAGCTTTGGTGTTCCTAACTGGGATGTAGGGTGTGGTGGTGTGTAACCTGTGTCCCCTGGCTTGCCCAGGGCGACACAGATGGAGCGGGGCAGCAAGGTGGGATCCCCTCGACGGGTAGGGGAGGTGTAGTCCCAGGGCCCTGAGGATCGTGGGGGATTGCAGGGAGCCGTCTTTAGGAGACAGGAAACAGGGAACTCACAGTTCTGTTGTGGTGGTGCTGGATGAGGAGGAAAGAGATGGCCCAGGCCTGCCACTACCGCAACCGGTGGCATTCCTCCGGGGGTCAGGGGTCCTCCATGGACGTGGGGTCCCCTGAAGTGACAGCCGGGTGCGAGTCACTATACCCGTTCCCGCTCGGGCAGCCTGGATCTGGACTGGGGTCAAGGGGTGCTGCCCACTTCTTAGGGGCAGCATCAGGGCTAGGTTGCTTGGGTAGGAGAGCGGAAGCCGTCCGTTATTATTAAAAATGTAAATATATGTGTTTTTGCAACGTTCAAGATGACCTGAATTATGCTTAATGTTTACCGTTACATGTTATTTATTATTTTTACAGTTAAAAAGAAAAATAAAACCGGTGATGGCCGGGCAGCCCGTGGACGGTCTGCATTTAACCAAGGGGGAATGTGGCGCCCTGGACTAGCCAGGTCGTCACAGGTACTACAACATACACCCCCCACCCTGAGACAGGCACATCAGCAAGACACAAAATCCTTGTTGCCTCCCTCCAGGGGCTGATGTCCACACCAGGTGGGGTGGAGCCAGGCGGTTAGCCCCACCCACTGAGGAGTTCACAGTCCTGGAGGCGGGAGAAGGAAGTCAGTGGAGATCAGAGAGTGAGGAGTAGAGTTCAGTTAGGGAAGTGGTAGTAGAGGAGCAAACTGACCGTGTCCGGGTGTGTGGCCCGGGCACCAAGAGCAAGGTTGGCAGATGTTGGTGGCCGTCTGCAGGAGAGGCAGATCAACGCGTAACCGTAGGACCGGGGGACGGGTGGTGGCCCGCCGGTACCGAACCCGGGAGCGAAGTGAAGCCAGCACACACAGGCAGGGCCTACGGACCCCGACCAGGCTTGGAGTCGCCATTAGAGGTCAAATCAGTCAGTGACCGGAACCACAGGGGTTTCCTAACAGCCAAGACCCAATTGAAGACAACCGTCCGACCAGCAAAATACAGCTACCGCCACAGCTAGAGTTCCAAGGGCCAGAGCCTGCGGGCAAAAGGGCTCCTCCGGCACATACACACGCTGGGGAGCGGGTTACCGGTGGGAAGCCATCGGGACCGAAGATACACAAAGGTGCAGGGAAAGGCAGCCACCACCAACCGTCCAGGAGAAGTCACAGCAGGCGGCTGCGGGACCCGTCCATCCAGCCGTTTGGTTTACCAGAGACTTTGTGTACCTTTGTGGCTGAATGAGTACTACCGTGCCGTCTGGCATCGCGCTGCGCAGTCCAAGCGACCCTGCACCTATCCAACCCTGCCTCCCGTCATCTCACCGGGCCCCGGGACCACCAACCCCTACCCACGGAGGGGGAAAACAACATCCCAGCTGCTCCCTGCCATTGCTCCCGGGATCCCCGTCACCAGCAGCGGTGGTGCCCAACCTCACCACAACCCGTGGGTGGCGTCACGGACCAAATCCCCAAACTACCCCCTTTCACTCACGGGCGAGGAGTGCCGCTCAAGTCCCCGGATCCGGCTCACCGCTCGAGCCACCGAGCAGCCATCGTAGCAGCACCGGACCCGAGTGTTAGCAAGCGCAGCGCAGCGGCGTCCTTCCCCGCCCGCAACACAAGTGACTAGTGTCTCCATACAGGAGGTGAGGAGTCAGTGAGGAAGAATGGGCCAAAATCCACCTGAGCAATGCAGGTGACTAGTGTCTCCATACAGGATGTGGGGAGTGTGTGCAGAAGAATGGGCCAAAATCCACCTGAGCAATGCAAGCGACTAGTGTCTCCATACAGGATGTGAGGAGTGTGTGCGGAAGAATGGGCCAAAATCCACCTGAGCAATGCAGGTGACTAGTGTCTCCATACAGGATGTGAGGAGTGTGTGTGGAAGAATGGGCCAAAATCCACCTGAGCAATGCAAGCGACTAGTGTCTCCATACAGGATGTGAGGAGTGTGTGCGGAAGAATGGGCCAAAATCCACCTGAGCAATGCAAGCGACTAGTGTCTCCATACAGGATGTGAGGAGTGTGTGCGGAAGAATGGGCCAAAATCCACCTGAGCAATGCAAGCGACTAGCGTCTCCATACAGGAGGTGAGGAGTGTGTGCGGAAGAATGGGCCAAAATCCACATGAGCAATGCAGGTGACTAGTGTCTCCATACAGGATGTGAGGAGTGTGTGCGGAAGAATGGGCCAAAATCCACCTGAGCAATGCAAGCGACTAGTGTCTCCATACAGGATGTGAGGAGTGTGTGCGGAAGAATGGGCCAAAATCCACCTGAGCAATGCAGGTGACTAGTGTCTCCATACAGGATGTGAGGAGTGTGTGTGGAAGAATGGGCCAAAATCCACCTGAGCAATGCAAGCGACTAGTGTCTCCATACAGGATGTGAGGAGTGTGTGCGGAAGAATGGGCCAAAATCCACCTGAGCAATGCAAGCGACTAGTGTCTCCATACAGGATGTGAGGAGTGTGTGCGGAAGAATGGGCCAAAATCCACCTGAGCAATGCAAGCGACTAGTGTCTCCATACAGGAGGTGAGGAGTGTGTGCGGAAGAATGGGCCAAAATCCACATGAGCAATGCAGGTGACTAGCGTCTCCATACAGGATGGGAGGAGTGTGTGCGGAAGAATGGGCCAAAATCCACATGAGCAATGCAGGTGACTAGCTTTGCAATCAAAATAATGCTGGAAAATTTCTGTATTAAGAAAGTAGAGTAATCTGTTCTTTGGTGTCTGCTCTCACATCCCCTGAAACTAAAAATGTTATGTTCTTTTTTCCTTGACTGAAAAAACGGATTCCGCACACTAATGTAAAATAGTCCATTTATTCTGGTACACAAAAAAGGACATCTGAATGCGGCTTTATACAGAGGATATGGATGGATTATATACAGCAGAAAATCTGCAAAAAGGACTACAAGTTCATGCAAGCCTTACCTCTAGGCGCAATTGCACATAGGAAAATATGTGACCCTGCTGTGCCTGTAATTATGTGTAAATGCTCCTATCTGTCCTCCTGGTGCACGCCTGCATTCCTGCCGTAGTATAGCGGTATACATGACCATGTGTGGAATTCCCCAGAGGAACATGTAGGATGGAGGGATTACAGACATCACATTCCTGCTGAAATATATCAGATCCTTCACCCTATGTAATATAAAGCCTGGGCTCATCAATGTATGCAGGACAGTCTGCGTGCGCGCTTTTCTAAGGAGGCTTTTGGAGCGTGTCTGCTTCTAAAAATGGCGAAAAAATTGCTCAAAAACAGCTTGAAAACTCTCTTCCTCTTCATTTTTATTGTAAAATCACTTTGCTGGTCACAGGTTCAATCTTTTGAGAATTTTTCTTCAGCTTTTGACTTTGAAAAACGCCTGTTGGGGAAAAAAAGAACGCGCCTGTCCCTTCTATAAAAATGCTCCAAACTAGGCAGGGTAAAAAAACGATTCAGGAATAAAAAAAAAAACATCTACAAAACCCCTTGAAAAAGTTTTCAAAGCTTCTTCAGGAAACAAAATATTCCTCCAAAATCTCCCCAACGTTTTTCTGATGTTGTTTCCATTAGAAAGCTTGTTTTAAATACCTCAAAAGACTCCATATTGAAAAGTGCCTTAGGGTGTGTGCACACAACGACTGCAAGATGTCGGCAGACCCAGGCAACGCTGCTTCAGGAAAAAGCATCATTGATATGCTTCGCTATATGCCTTAGTGAGCCCTCATCATGCATCACTACAGGCATCCCAGAGGCTTCAGTTTATTCATCAATGAGCTTCTGCCATTCTTCCCTGTAGGCGTCACCGAGCTCCCAGCTTGCTTCCCTGTAGGCATCGCAGAGCTTCCAGCTTGCTTTACTATAGGCATAGCCGAGCTCCCAGCTTTCTTCACTGTAGGCATCGTCGATCTACTGCTTTACTTCACAATATCCATCAGTGAGCTCCCAGCTTGCTTCACTGTAAGCAGGATGTTTGTATTCTTATCAGCATTTGCTTCTCTGATGCTGTGATATTGTGGGTTGTGTATCATTTTGTGTAGGTTCGTATTTTAGGAGTGGTGCTCTGTCCATTCTGTGTACATAGTCCTGTTAAGTTAGATTAATCACCCCCTGCCAGGCTTTTGTCCCTAAGTCTGGGGCCTGGGATCCACCTAAACTCTCTGCTTACCTGGGATTATAATTATTATTCATTATTATTCATTCTGGCTGAGAAAGACACGAGAGAAGGAGTAAGATTGATCCTCTGAGGGAAAAGCTGACACCCCTAGAGAGACTATGAGAAACCCCGATTTCCCTGGAAAAGAACTGCTGGAGGATTGTGAATGATTCATCCTCTGCAGGAGAAGCTGCGGCTCCCCAGAGAGACCTGGACATTTATCGCTTACTGGACTGTTCCTGGACTACTTTACCCTTTGTGTGGTGGATTATTTTATGGACATTCTGATTTGCTTGGAATAATGTTCTTTGGATTGTTCATCCATCTCTCGCTCTGTTGATTGTGTTATATTGGAGAAGGACCCCGTGACAGCTTTATTCTTCCTTCTCCTGACATACTGCTCATCCATAGGCACAAAGAGCTCAAGGTTTATTATCTTGCTCCACATAACAAAATCCTGGAACTTCTGTGGCTTATTTGTATTGTTTTGAACATATTAGAGGTGCCTTATTTTGTGCTTTTGGGTCAGTAGAGGTAATTTCTTTTGGTTCGGGCATAGAGACCTTCAGGTGTTACCAAATCTCAGGTCTTTTGCAGTCCTTTGAGAGTTTTGACCACCTTCCTCATCAGGAACCTGGTGGCAGCCAGTGATGGCTTCCTCTTTCTACTGTGTCCAGCTAGTGCAGCCAGTGGTCCTATTTGACCTCTGCTTCCAGATGTATTTCTAGGAACATTCAATGTTGTTGTATCTTTTTGTATTTTTTTCCTTGTTTGTAAGGACATACTGGAAGGTGTAGGTTCATAAGATACAAATGTATATTTGGCTGACTTGACATTACAGTTGATTGCTGTAATAAGCTGGGTGATGTATTCATGTACTTATGGTACTTCTGATGACATGTAGTGATGATGGAACCATTGTTGTATTTATTTACGGATGGTGGTTCTCATGATGTATTCATGTACTGTGATTGAGGTTCTGGTGATGCATTAATGTACTGATTTTGGTTCTGGTGATATATTCATGTACTGATGGTGGTCCTGGTGATGTATACATGTACTGATGATAGTTTTTGTACCATATTAATGGTCTGATGGGGGTTCTACTGACCTATTTATTTACTGGTTATGGTTCTGGTGCTGTATTTATGTTCTATTTATGGCTCTGGTATTCTATTTATGTACTGATGATGCTTTTGGTTTTATATTCATGTACTGGTGATGAACATAGGAGCAAATCATTATCACTACATGAATATGTCAAGGTTGGGAGTTTTGGGGAAACCACAAATGGGGTCTCTCAAGGTCACAGAGGTGGATTCCAAATTGATCTGCGCAGATATAAATGAATCAGACAACAATGATCACACCAAGACGTATTCACTGTTTGAGCAAAAAGCTTCTGGCTCATGTATTAAAATTCTTATGAATATACAGTCCAACATTTGACCTTGAAACGGGAACAAGGAGTAAAAGATAAAGCCCCAGTTTCACATCCCAGCTGGTGAGAACCAACATGTTATGAATACAATATCAGTGTGTTATGAATACTTCGTCGCTCATTGTACATTTATTCATCTTGGTTAACACATTCCTGAGCGCACATCTTAAAATCATATTATGGCGACTATGCGATTGTCATACAGACATACAGATAATTATGCAACAACATCTATGTTTCAATTATATACAGTACACACAGATTATCTTATTACATCTGGACAAACGGCCGACAGCCCAGGCCTTACCCCCACAAATACATCACCAGAACCATCAGTAATACATGAATAAAGCACCAGAACAATCAGAACTACATCATTACATCATCAGAACCACCATCAGTACTCGAAGACGACACAAAAAATACATCAATACAGGTAAACATCACCAGAACCACCATCAGGACAGTAATATTGCTCCAAACCCACCATCAGTATGGAAATATGGCACCAGAACTACCATGAGTTTTGTTGCAAACAATAAACGATTCTATATACAACTTTGAAAATGCACTCCCTGTTGAGCCTCACCCCTAAAGTACATGACCTTTGCTGGTATTCTACCCATCGGACGGGGAGGGGGGTGCGTTAGGGATCCTTTTAGCTTAGTTTGACCCATTCCTTCACTTGGTGACTATGGGTTCATCGGGGAGGAGGAGGGGGCACCGTCGGCTTCTTCTGCCTAAAGCCCAAAATACCTTGACCCGGCCCTGATATCTGGTGACCTGGAGTCAATGGGGAACATGTTCTTGGAAATGGCTTCATGAGGTTATTGTCCACTGGAACATAAATGGCCGAGCTCCGGTTGATAATATTTGAGTGTTTGGGTAACAAACCATTACAAACAAGGATATTTCAATGACAAACATCTGTGGAAACTGTCAAATTAAATTACCAGCGCTCTGGAAATACTGCTGCGCTGTCCACGGAGAGCCTGTGGCGACTGGAATCATTCACGTCAGGGATATCGGCTGAGTCACCGCAGCCGGACGCTCATTGCACGGGCATCTGCCGGATAAATATGCCGTAAAAAACAACACAGGCAGGAGCCGGACACAACCGCCAAAAGACCCGAGAGCATCTAGTAATATGACATGTCAATCACTCCAGGTGCAAAACACTCAACTGTGTGATGTCACAGCAGCACAGAGGATTTGAGGACAGGAGTAGGACAATTTTCTGGGAAGCAGCGAGGCATAAGGCAATGGTGCTAGTGGTAAAGGATATGACAGACGGGTCATCAGTGACGTCATCAATGACTCTGCACGTCTTATGGTGACGTCAGCGGGTCAGTGACATTCATGTGCACTACTTACGGCAGTAATATCAATCATTTCATAGCATTAAATACATTGGGTGCACCATATGGCGACATATTTTATGTGCACATTATGGTGACATTTTTATGCTTAAAGTGCAGCAGTATTATACGGGGTGCGGCACCGTGGTGTGATTTTAAGTATATAGCAAGATAGCATTGATGAGGTGGAAGCAGAACCGTTTTATTCAGCTGTACAGTTTGGCAGCATTGTTAGTATGCACAGTAGTATCTCCTTTTTAGTCGTACGGAATGGCAATACTGCATAGTTTACAGGAAAGTAACATGTTAGGGCTTCTCTATTATAGTAGGGCAGCATTGCTCAGGTGTACAGTAGGGCAGAATTGCCCAGGTGTACAGTATGGAAGCATTGCTCAGTTGTACAGTAGGGTGGCATTGCCCAGGTGTACAGTAGGGCAGCATTGCCCAGGTGTACAGTAGGGCAGCATTGCTCAGGTGTACAGTAGGGAGGCATTGCTCAGGTGTACAGTAGGGCAGTATTGTTCAGGTGTACAGTAGGGCAGCATTGCCCAGGTGTACAGTCGGGCGGCATTTCTCAGGTGTACAGTAGGGCAGCATTTCTCAGGTGTACAGTCGGGCGGCATTGCTCAGGTGTACAGTAGGGTGGCATTTCTCAGGTGTACAGTATTGAGGCATTGCTCATGTGTACAGTAGGGCAGCATTGCTCAGGTGTACAGTAGGGCAGCATTGCTCAGGTGTACAGTTGTGCAGCATTGCTCAGGTGTACAGTAGGGAGGCATTGCTCATGTGTACAGTCGGGCAGCATTGCCCAGGTGTACAGTCGGGCGGCATTTCTCAGGTGTACAGTAGGGCAGTATTACTCAGGTGTGCAGTATGGAGGCATTGCCTAGCTGTACAGTAGGGCAGCATTGCTCAGGTGTACAGTAGGGCAGCATTACTCAGGTGTACAGTAGGGCAGCATTACTCAGGTGTACAGTAGGGAGGCATTGCTCAGGTGTACAGTATGGTGGCATTGCCCAGGTGTACAGTAGGGCAGCATTGCTCAGGTGTACAGTAGGGCGGCATTTCTCTGGTGTACAGTATGGAGGCATTGCTCAGGTGTAGTAGGGCAGCATTGCTCAGGTGTACAGTAGGCTAGCATTGCTCAGGTGTACAGTATGGTGGCATTGCTCAGTTGTACAGTAGGGTGGCATTGCCCAGGTGTACAGTAGGGCAGCATTGCTCAGGTGTACAGTAGGGAGGCATTGCTCAGGTGTACAGTAGGGTGGCATTTCTCTGGTGTACAGTAGGGTAGTATTGCTCAGGTGTACAGTAGGGCAGTATTGCTCAGGTGTGCAGTATGGAGGCATTGCCTAGGTGTACAGTAGGGCAGCATTGCCCAGGTGTACAGTCGGGCGGCATTTCTCAGGTGTACAGTAGGGCAGCATTTCTCAGGTGTACAGTCGGGCGGCATTGCTCAGGTGTACAGAGGGTGGCATTTCTCAGGTGTACAGTATTGAGGCATTGCTCAGGTGTACAGTAGGGAGGCATTGCTCATGTGTACAGTAGGGCAGCATTGCTCAGGTGTACAGTAGGGCAGCATTGCTCAGGTGTACAGTAGGGAGGCATTGCTCATGTGTACAGTAGGGCAGCATTGCCCAGGTATACAGTCGGGCGGCATTTCTCAGGTGTACAGTAGGGCAGTATTACTCAGGTGTGCAGTATGGAGGCATTGCCTAGGTGTACAGTAGGGCAGCATTGCTCAGGTGTACAGTAGGGCAGCATTACTCAGGTGTACAGTAGGGAGGCATTGCTCAGGTGTACAGTATGGTGGCATTTCTCTGGTGTAGTAGGGCAGCATTGCTCAGGTGTACAGTAGGCTAGCATTGCTCAGGTGTACAGTTGCGCAGCATTGCTCAGGTGTACAGTAGGCTAGCATTGCTCAGGTGTACAGTTGCGCAGCATTGCTCAGGTGTACAGTAGGGAGGCATTGCTCAGGTGTACAGTCGGGCAGCATTGTTCAGGTTTACAGTAGGGCAGCATTGCTCAGGTGTACAGTAGGGAGGCATTGCTCATGTGTACAGTCGGGCAGCATTGCTCAGGTGTACAGTAGGGAGGCATTGCTCATGTGTACAGTCGGGCAGCATTGCTCAGGTGTACAGTAGGGCAGCATTGCTCAGGTGTACAGTAGGGCGGCATTTCTCAGGTGTACAGTATGGAATCATTGCTCAGGTGTACAGTCGGATGGCATTGCTCAAGGGTACAGTAGGGTGGCATTGCCCAGGTGTAAAGTAGGGCATCATTGCTCAGCAGTACTATACATACAGAATGGTTGCATTTCAAGGGCAGAATGATTTAGGTATACACTATGGAAATATTGCTTAGGAATACAGATGGGCAGTATTACTAGGGTGCACAGATTGGCAGCATTACAATACAGTATGACTTACTATTCATGACTGTCGGTGCCTGTGTGTGTCTATGCATATTCGTGTGCACTTGCACATTCACGGTTGCCCTTGACCGGTATCGGCCATGGTCGGTGGCCCACGCTCGTATCTGTGGACTGGTTTCCTCTTTAGACCGATGGGTTTTCAGTTGCTTCAACAACCACTTGTGTATAAATACCCCTTTTCCGCTCCGGGGACGCCGCCCTTATGCAGAATTCGGCTTCCTGATACCGTTTTTTTGTTGCTGTTGTGGTTTTCAGCTCCTTCTGCTTTTTTTTTTATACTGTTATGTCAAGATTTGTATCACAGAGATAACTTAGTAAAATCTGCAGGTGGAGGACAATCGTGGCTGGAAGATTACTGTCACACCAGGTTTGGCTCATTACTCGCCGGGTGTCATGGCGGCATCAGACGCTGTTCACACTGCAGACTCTGAGACTATGGTTTCTTTGGTGCTTCTGAGTTACACAGACAGGCTCGGGTGTCGACCAGCTGTGTGCTCATTAACATCGGACTAGCAGGGGTTAATTTCTACTGGTACCTCTGGGATCATATGTTGTGGGAGGCCTCTCACAGCTACTCCTTGCCTTTTTAAGATGGAGAAATCGGTCTTCCCATGCCGACTATAGCTTTAGGTACACCGGTCCGTGTGCTGTTGTATCTCAGTATTGCTGGTGACTGTAGAGTTTTCTCGACATCTTGTTGTTTCCTCCCTGCTCTTATTTTCCTCCTTATCACTTGTCTTATTCCTCTGTGTGAGCATGCTGAGTGAACGAGTTTTGGTTTCCCCTGTTTGCTCTTCTGTGGGTTCCACCACTTCGGTCCCGGTCCTCCCCTGGGGTGAGGCAGAAGGGGTATTAGATCAGGGCTATACAGGAGCAGGGCGAGGAAGGCGGTCCAGACATCCTCACCATCAGACGTATCTCTGGGATCAGTGACAGCTCGGAGCCCCAGTCCCCGGTTATTCCATCACACCCCGTGACAATTACCACATTTACATAGACCATCCAATACCCCAGAATTATTGGAACAATTCATTTTTTATTACATCTACACTGGCCAATTAAAAATAACGATCACAAAGACATAATTAAGATAACCAAGAGTCCAAGAACAGGAGGTTATATACATCAAAACTATAATGAACGGTAAATTTAAAAATTATATAACTACACTAGCTGTACTACCCGGCTTCGCCCGGGTTAATAACTGCTGTTAACAAAATAGAATGTATTAACAAAAATGTATTCTGCATACAAAAACCACACAACAAATAGATAGAAATGTAATTATTAAAAGGAAAAAACTAAGCTAATAGAAGCATTTCACAACATATATTTCACCACCACAGATATTCCACACAGATTTAACTAAATTGGCCAAGTAATGTGCTCCGTCTGTCTCTTTCCAGATCTGTCTCTTTCCCCGTCTGTCTCTGTCTGTCTTTTTAACCGTCTGTCTCTGTCTGTCTTTTTAACCGTCTGTCTCTGTTTGTCTCTTTCTCTGTCTGTCTCTATCTCTCTCTCTTTCCCTGTCTGTCTCTCTGTCTGTCTCTCGGTCTGTCTCTCTATCTCTCTGTCTGTCTCTCTCTGTCTCTCTCTATCCGTCTCCCCACCGACATCTTATTACCTCACATATAAGCTTCTTATACTATGAATGTCTTTTGTTCCTATAGCAACCAATCACAGCTCCTACTAATAATCTGTAGTTCCAGGCTCCATTTACTTTAATGAAGGCATGTTTTTTGGAGAGTAACTGTAAAGCGCGGGGTTAAATTTTCATGTCAAAACATAGTCTACGACGTTCCCTGGGTCGCATGAGATGTCTGTGCAAAATTTTGTGATTGTAAATGTGGCGGTGCGGATACACTTTTCGTTTCACTTTTTCCCCATTATGTAGATAGGGGCAAAATTGAATGGTAAATTGGAACACGCGGGGTTAAAATTTCGCCTCACAACATAGCCTATGATGCTCTCGGGGTCCAGATGTGTGAGTGTGCAAAATTTTGTCGCTGTAGCTGCGACGGTGCGGATGCCAATCCCGGACATACACACACACACATACACGCATTCAGCTTTATACATTATAGCTGTAGCACCCGGCGCTGCCCGGGATAGTAACTGTCTCTCTGTTTCTCTCCCATTCTCTGTCTGTCTCCCCCTCTGTATATATCTCTCTGTCTCTCTATCTCTTTGTCTGTCTGTCTCTTTCTTTCCCTGTCTGTCTCTGACTGTCTCTATTTCTTTCTCCGTCTGTCTCAATCTCTTTCACTGTCTGTCTATCTCTTTCCCTGTCTGGCTATCTATCTCTGTCACTTTCCCTGTCTGTCTCTTTCCCTGTCTGTCTCTTTCCCTCTCTTTCCCTCTCTTTCCCTGTCTGTCTCTTTCCCTCTCTTTCCCTGTCTGTCTGTTTCCCTGTGTCTGTCTCTGTCTCTTTGTCTGTGCCTGTCTCTTTACCTGTCTGTGTCTGTCTCTTAACCTGTCTCTCTCTTTCCCTCTCTTTCCCTGTCTGTCTCTTTCCCTGTCAGTCTGTCTCTTTGTCTGTGTCTGTCTCTTTGTGTCTGTCTCTTACCCTGTCTATGTCTGTTTCTCACCCTGTCTTTGTCTGCCTCTTTCCCTGTCTGTGTCTGTCTCTTTCCCTGGCTGCATTGTGACACGCCAACATTCCATTTAAGGGCGTGGCTGCGCATTCTTCTGAAGTTCTGGCTGCACTGTGGCTCCCAGCTCCATTCGCTTTAATGGAGGCAGGTTTTTTGGTGAATAACTGTAAAGCGCGGGGTTAAAATTTCCGCTCAAAACATAGCCTATGACGCTCTCGGGGTCTAGAAGTGTGAGTGTGCAAACTTTTGTGGCTGTAGCTGCGACGGTGCAGATGAAAAAGTTTGGGCACCCCTATTAATGTTAACCTTTTTTCTTTATAACAATTTGGGTTTTTGCTATTTCAGTTTCATATATCTAATAACTGATGGACTGAGTAATATTTCTGGATTGAAATGAGGTTTATTGTACTAACAGAAAATGTGCAATCTGCATTTAAACAAAATTTGACCGGTGCAAAAGTATGGGCACCTCAACATAAAAGTGACATTAATATTTTGTAGATCCTCCTTTTGCAGAAATCACAGCCTCTAGTCGCTTCCTGTAGCTGTTAATGAGTTCCTGGAGCCTGGTTGAAGGTAGATTTGACCATTCCTGTTTACAAAACAATTCCAGTTCAGTTAAGTTTGATGGTCCCGAGCATGGACAGCCGCTTCACATCATCCCACAGATGTTCAATGATATTCAGGTCTGGGGACTGGGATGGCCATTCCAGAACATTGTAATTGTTCCTCTGTATGAATGCCTGAGTAGATTTGGAGCGGTGTTTTGGATCATTGTCTTGCTGAAATATCCATCCCCTGCGTAACTTCAACTTCGTCACTGATTCTTGCACATTATTGTCAAGAATCTGCTGATACTGAGTTGAATCCATGCGACCCTCAACTTTAACAAGATTCCCGGTGCCGGCATTGGCCACACAGCCCCAAAGCATGATGGAACCTCCACCAAATTTTACTGTGGGTAGCAAGTGCTTTTCTTGGAATGCCATGTGTTTTTGCCTACATGCATAACGCCTTTTTGTATGACCAAACAACTCAATCTTTATTTCATCAGTCCACAGGACCTTCTCCCAAAGTGTAACTGGCTTGTCCAAATGTGCTTTTGCATACCTCAGGCGACTCTGTTTGTGGCGTGCTTGCAGAAATGGCTTCTTTCGCATCACTCTCCCATACAGCTTCTCCTTGTGCAACGTGCGCTGTATTGTTGACCGATGCACATTGACACCATCTGCAGCAAGATGATGCTGCAGGTCTTTGGAGGTGGTCTGTGGATTGCCCTTGACTGTTCTCACCATTCTTCTTCTCTGCCTTTCTGATATTTTTCTTGGTCTGCCACTTCTGGGCTTAACAAGAACTGTACCTGTGTTCTTCCATTTCCTTACTATGCTCCTCACAGTGGAAACTGACAGGTTAAATCTCAGAGACAACTTTTTGTACCTTCCCCTGAACAACTATGTGGAATAATCTTTGTTTTCAGATCATTTGAGAGTTGTTTAGAGGAGCCCATGATGCCACTCTTCATAGGAGATTCAAATAGGAGAACAACTTGCAAGTGGCCACCTTAAATACCTTTTCTCATGATTGGATACACCTGCCTATGAAGTTCAAAGCTCAATGAGGTTACAAAACCAATTTAGTGCTTTAGTAAGTCAGTAAAAAGTAGTTAGGAGCGTTCAAATCAAGAAATTGATAAGGGTGCCCATACTTCTGCACCTATCAAATTTTGTTTAAATGCGGATTGCACATTTTCTGTTAGTACAATAAACCTCATTTCAATCCAGAAATATTACTCAGTCCATCAGTTATTAGATATATGAAGCTGAAATAGCAAAAACCCAAATTGTTATAAAGAAAAAAGGTTAACATTAATAGGGGTGCCCAAACTTTTTCATATGACTGTATGTGTGTGTGTGTGTGTGTGTGTGTGTGTGTGTCCGGGATTGGCATCTGCACCGTCGCAGCTACAGCCACAAAATTTTGCACACTCACACTTCTAGACCCCAAGAGCGTCATAGGCTATGTTTTGAGGGGAAATTTTAACCCCACGCTTTACAGTTATTCACCAAAAAACCTGCCTCCATTAAAGCGAATGGAGCTGGGAGCCACAGTGCAGCCAGAACTTCAGAAGAATGCGCAGTCACGCCCTTAAATGGAATGTTGACAGACACAAAGAGACAGACACAGACAAAGAGACAGACTGACAGGGAAAGAGACAGACAGGGAAAGAGAGGGAAAGAGAGAGACAGGTTAAGAGACAGACACAGACAGCTAAAGAGACAGACACAGACAAAGAGACAGAGACAGACACAGGGAAACAGACAGACAGGGAAAGAGAGGGAAAGAGACAGACAGGGTAAGAGACAGACAAAGAAAGGTAAAGAGACAAAGAGACAGACACAGGGAAAGAGACAGACAGGGAAAGAGACAGACAGGGAAAGTGACAGAGATAGATAGACAGACAGGGAAAGAGAGTGAAAGAGACAGACAGGGAAAGTGACAGAGATAGATAGACAGACAGGGAAAGAGATAGACAGTGAAAGAGATTGAGGCAGACGGAGAAAGAGACAGAGACAGTCAGAGACAGACAGGGAAAGAGACAGACAGACAAAGAGATAGAGAGACAGAGAGATATATACAGAGGGGGAGACAGACAGAGAATGGGAGAGAAGCAGAGAGACAGTTACTATCTCGGGCAGCGCCGGGTGCTACAGCTATAATATATAAAGCTGAATGTGTGTATGTATGAGTCCATCAGTTATTAGATACATGAAACTGAAATAGTTGTTGCAAAAACCCAAATTGTTATAAAGAAAAAAAGTTAACATTAAAAGGGGTGCCCAAACTTTTTCATATGACTGTATATACATATACATATACATACAGATCAGACACCCCCATACTTTGCACTGACGAGGGGCAAGCACCCCGAAACACCGTGTCTGCAAATTGGGATTCTGATCTGGCTTATATATCCTGAGTCATATTGCAAAGGATTGTCAAAAATCCACTTGTGACTTTTAGGATCGCTACTTCCAATAGGTGGCGCTGTGCTAGAGTTTGTCTCCTTTACTGGAGAGACAATTTGTATATACATACACACATTCAGCTTTATATATTAGATGATTAGTTAATCCAAAAAGTGTGTAATAGTAGAAGTATGAATCTTAATAAAAGGAGTTAATCCAAAGGAAGGGAAATAAACAATAAAAGCCAAATATAAGCATATCGATACATTGTATACATAATTATATATAATAATATATAATATATAGTATATGAATATATATTCTGCATAAATACACTGAAGATCAAAATTAGAGCATAATGTATGATCAGTTACTTTTTTCAGAAATAATGTAATCTACAATGATGAACATGTGAAGGTTTTGTGTAAGGGTCCACTATGCCACTAGAGCAGGGTAAGGGGTGCACCATGCCACTAGAGCAGGGTAAGGGGTGCACCATGCCACTAGAGCAGGGTACGGGGTGCACCATGCCACTAGAGCAGGGTACGGGGTGCACCATGCCACTAGAGCAGGGTAACGGGTCCACCATGCCACTAGAACAGGGTAAGGGGTGCACCATGCCACTAGAACAGGGTAAGGGGGCACCATGCCACTAGAACAGGGTAAGGGGGCACCATGCCACTAGAGCAGGGTAAGGGGTGCACCATGCCACTAGAGCAGGGTAAGAGGTGCACCATGCCACTAGAGCAGGGTAACGGGTCCACCATGCCACTAGAACAGGGTAAGGGGTGCACCATGCCACTAGAACAGGGTAAGGGGGCACCATGCCACTAGAACAGGGTAAGGGGGCACCATGCCACTAGAGCAGAGTAAGGGGTGCACCGTGCCACTAGAGCAGGGTAAGGAGTGCACCATGCCACTATAGTACGGTAAGGGTGCACCATGCCACTAGAGCAGGGTAAGGGGCGCACCATGCCACTATAGTAGGGTAAGGGTGCACCATGCCACTAGAGCAGGGTAAGGGGTGCACCATGTCACTAGAGCAGGGTAAGGGGTGCACCATTCCACTAGAACAGGGTAAGGGGTGCACCATGCCACTTGAACAGGGTAAGGGGTGCACCATGCCACTTGAACAGGGTAAGGGGTGCACCATGCCACTATAGTAGGGTAAGGGTGCACCATGCCACTAGAACAGGGTAAGGGGTGCACGTGCCACTAGAGCAGGGTAAGGGGTGCACCATGCCACTAGAGCAGGGTAAGAGGTGTACCATGCCACTAGAGCAGGGTAAGGGGTGCACCATGCCACTAGAACAGGGTAACGGGTGCACCATGCCACTAGAGCAGGGTAAGGGGTGCACCATGCCACTAGAACAGGGTAAGGGGTGCATGTCACGAACCACCGGGGGGGTCACTCAGAAATCCCCCGCGCTGGCTACCAGTACGTCACAATCGGACGACAGACCGACAGACAGAGCACGTGACGCGCTCTCTAGCGCCCCTCTTATAGTCAGGCCAATTATGGAATTGCCCGACAATAAGCAAGGAGGCCGCTATACTACTTATGCCGATTATTGAAGGGTCCCCGGTGAGAGTAGGGTATATATTCCCCCGACCTCCGCGGGCGGAATATATAAAACCTCCCCGAATCTCACTGGCCTCCCCACAATAATCCTTGGCACAACTCGCTGCCACCAACCGCTTCACGGTAACTATTAGCCGAACACACAGACGTGGGATTCAAGATCGAGATAACAGAACAGCCCAAGATTAATTATATAATTTAATCAGCCTAACGCACACTAGAAAATACAATATATACAATAGGAGATCTACAGAATATACATATGTCAGAGTACAGTTACAGATAAAGCATGGTTTACAAACAGGCATACACAGTTCCAGCAGTTACCTTGTGCGTCTGGCCACAGGGGGGCGCTGTAGACCAGGTTTCTAGGATCCTTCCCACAGATGTTTCCTACACGTGACCCCCAGCGAAAGAACACTGGAAAATGGCCGAAGTAGGGTTATCAACCTGGGCAAATCCAGGTCCCCTCCTACCTTAGTGACCTCACAGGGAAGCACTGCCACTCCCCCCGCTTTGAGTCAGAATTATCCAGAAAGGGGATTTTGGCCATAACTTTGCCTGGGAGCGTCGTAGACGGACGCCGACGCTCTCATTGTGACAGTTATGAATTTAGCTACAGAACGAGAGGACTCATGACTTGTCTACTAGTTCCCCATTGGCTGATATCACGCCTGGGGTACTTCCCAAGCTCCCACTTCCATAAAAAAGGTGTGCCAGCATCGTCCGCATGCGGAGACACCATTTTTATGGTTGCCATTTTTATCGGAAATATGGCTTGCGAGATATGAACCATATTTTACTGGAGTCGTTCTGTCTGGATACTTCCATAGCCTTGCTAATTAGATAGCAGCCCCTACCACAGGGTCACGGCAGGGAGTCATCCTGTGTCCATTGTTCCCACATCATCTAATCTCCATATCACAGGAGATGGCCATGGGATGTGTTGCTGGGATGTGACACCTTCCCAGATGGTGGACATTGAGAACAAGAAGGGAGGGGGCACTGCCAGGGAGTGATGAGAGCGATTATGACTGGAGATCACAATTCCTCTTCATATCCCAAGATTTTATCAGTGTAGGGACCCGCAAACGTGAGGATCCGTGATGAGGATTGTGGGCTTACGTACATTGGCCAATTTACAAACTAATACCTCACATATATTTTATATGTATTTTTTGCACTTTGACTATGCGGGGTGCAGCCGGGCCTCTTAATACGGCCGTGCATAGTGGAATTTCTGTCCCTTGCGTGCTGCAGTGAGTAGTGTCCGGGTAACCCGCCTAATCTAATAGTAAGGGCGTGGTAATAGGTTGCTGGCTGGACACCATGCGCATACAAGTGTGAACAGTGCCCTATGCGCGCCACTGGTGTGCAATTTACCTTGCACCTGTGAAGTGTCCATCATGTTGAGAGGCTTGTCTGCATCCTGTTTGTGCATTAGATGTGTTGGCCTGGGCTAACTGGACTGGTTGCCCTTTTTTGCTGTGAGTACATTTTATAATACATTTTTGGGGGAGTTTTTAGCTCCTCTTTTTGTTGCTATTTTTGATATTTATCAGTGTAGGGACCCGCAAACGTGAGGATCCGTGATGAGGATTGTGGGCTTACGTACATTGGCCAATTTACAAACTAATACCTCACATATATTTTATATGTATTTTTTGCACTTTGACTATGCGGGGTGCAGCCGGGCCTCTTAATACGGCCGTGCATAGTGGAATTTCTGTCCCTTGCGTGCTGCAGTGAGTAGTGTCCGGGTAACCCGCCTAATCTAATAGTAAGGGCGTGGTAATAGGTTGCTGGCTGGACACCATGCGCATACAAGTGTGAACAGTGCCCTATGCGCGCCACTGGTGTGCAATTTACCTTGCACCTGTGAAGTGTCCATCATGTTGAGAGGCTTGTCTGCATCCTGTTTGTGCATTAGATGTGTTGGCCTGGGCTAACTGGACTGGTTGCCCTTTTTTGCTGTGAGTCCAGGTTTCTAGGATCCTTCCCACAGATGTTTCCTACACGTGACCCCCAGCGAAAGAACACTGGAAAATGGCCGAAGTAGGGTTATCAACCTGGGCAAATCCAGGTCCCCTCCTACCTTAGTGACCTCACAGGGAAGCACTGCCACTCCCCCCGCTTTGAGTCAGAATTATCCAGAAAGGGGATTTTGGCCATAACTTTGCCTGGGAGCGTCGTAGACGGACGCCGACGCTCTCATTGTGACAGTTATGAATTTAGCTACAGAACGAGAGGACTCATGACTTGTCTACTAGTTCCCCATTGGCTGATATCACGCCTGGGGTACTTCCCAAGCTCCCACTTCCATAAAAAAGGTGTGCCAGCATCGTCCGCATGCGGAGACACCATTTTTATGGTTGCCATTTTTATCGGAAATATGGCTTGCGAGATATGAACCATATTTTACTGGAGTCGTTCTGTCTGGATACTTCCATAGCCTTGCTAATTAGATAGCAGCCCCTACCACAGGGTCACGGCAGGGAGTCATCCTGTGTCCATTGTTCCCACATCATCTAATCTCCATATCACAGGAGATGGCCATGGGATGTGTTGCTGGGATGTGACACCTTCCCAGATGGTGGACATTGAGAACAAGAAGGGAGGGGGCACTGCCAGGGAGTGATGAGAGCGATTATGACTGGAGATCACAATTCCTCTTCATATCCCAAGATTTGCCTCACACCTCCCCCCTTTTGAGGGCGCTAGGGGGCAGCACACTCCGGTGTTCCCCCGTGCGCCTGTCCGCGACCTCTCCTTGTCGGGACAGCCCGTCTGCGTTACCGTGGTCCCGGCCCCTTTTGTGGCGAATGGTGAAGTTGTATTGCTGGAGCGCAAGGCTCCATCGCAACAACCGTCCATTCGTCCCAGAGACGGTGTGCAACCAGCTGAGGGGATTGTGGTCCGTCTCCACGATGAAGTGGCGCCCGTATAGATATGGTTGCAGACGCTGCAGGGCCCACACTATGGCCAGGCATTCTTTTTCCATCGTGGAATAGGCCACTTCCCTTGGTAACAGCTTCCTGCTCAGGTACAAGACTGGGTGCTCTTGGCTCGCAGAGTCCACCTGGCTGAGCACCGCACCGAGGCCGAAGTCACTGGCGTCGGTCTGTACTACAAACGGCCGCGTGAAGTCGGCTGCCTGTAGCACGGGCGGGCTGGACAGGGCGTCCTTTAGGGCCCGGAAGGCTGTCTCGCAGTCCATTGTCCAATCGACTGCAGAGGGCAGCTTCTTCTTGGTGAGGTCCGTCAAGGGCTTTGCCAGGCTACTATAGCATGGAACAAACCTCCTATAGTACCCAGCGGTCCCCAAGAAGGACATCACCTGCTTCTTGGTCCTGGGGGTGGGCCAGGATGCGATGGCCTCCACTTTCTCAGGCTCGGGCTTCAGTGTTCTCCCGCCTACCCGGTGACCGAGGTACTGGACCTCGCTCATGGCCAGCTGACACTTTCCCGGCTTGATGGTCAAACCTGCCTGGTGGATCCGCCTGAGCACCTGTGCTAGATGCTCTAGGTGATCTTCCCAGGTGGGACTGAAGACGGCAATGTCATCCAGGTACGCGGCCGCGTACCCTTCAAGTCCCTTGAGCAGGGTGTTGACCATCCGCTGGAAGGTGGCAGGGGCATTCCTCATCCCGAATGGCATCACCGTGGACTCGTACAGTCCAAATGGGGTGATAAAGGCAGAGCGTTCCCTGGCCTTGCGAGTCAGGGGGATCTGCCAATATCCCCGGCTCAGATCCATGATGGTCAGGTACTGAGCCCCGGCCAACTGATCGAGCAGGTCATCGATGCGTGGCATTGGGTACGCATTGGCGACCGTGACAGCATTGAGCCCCCTGTAGTCCACGCAGAACCGAGTGGTTCGGTCCTTCTTAGGGACGAGGACTACAGGCGAGGCCCAAGCGCTGTTGGATGCCTGGATCACCCCCAGCTTCAGCATCTCGTCAATCTCCTGGCGCATGTGTTGCTGCACCTCCAGGGAGACCCGATATGCTGAACGCCGGATCGGGGGATGATCCCCAGTGTCCACGTGATGGACAGCCAAGTCAGTCCTTCCGGGCTGGTTGGTAAACAACCCCCGGAAGGGGTGTAGGGTGGCCCACAGCTGGGACCGTTGGTCCTCCAAGAGCTGGTGGCCAACCTCCACATCCTCAATGGATCCGCCTGCCCTAACCTGGGCTAGCATATCCAAGAGGGTTTCCGCTTCTCCCTCCTCGGGCAGGTTGCACACGGGGAGCGCACATGCCTCCCGCTCATGATGTGCCTTCATCATGTTCACATGGAAGGGCTTCCGCCTTCCACGGGCAGGGTCCAGGGTGACCAGGTACGTTACAGGGTTGAGCTGCTGGTACACGAGGTATGGGCCTTCCCAGGCTGCCTGAAGCTTGTCCTGTGGTACGGGGACCAGTACCCACACCTTTTGACCCACTTGGTAGGTCCTCTCACAAGCGTGCTGGTCGTACCAACGCTTCTGATCGGCCTGGGCTTGAGCCATATTGTCGTGTACCAGTTGCGTCAAGGCCTGCATTTTGTCCCGGAAGCGCATGACATACTCGATAACCGACACTCCAGGGGTGGCCAAATCCCCTTCCCAAGCCTCTTTCACCAGAGCCAGGGGGCCCCGCACACGTCGCCCGTACAGGAGCTCAAACGGTGAGAATCCTGTTGAGGCCTGTGGAACCTCCCGGTAAGCAAATAACAGGTGTGGGAGATACCGCTCCCAGTCACGCCCCTGGGAGTCGACCAACATCTTAAGCATCTGCTTTAAGGTGCCATTGAACCGCTCGCACAGGCCATTAGTCTGTGGATGGTACGGGCTGGCCACCAGATGTCGCACCTGGACCTGCTCACAGAGGGCCTCCATCAGCTGGGACATGAATTGGGTCCCCCGGTCAGTGAGCATTTCCTGGGGAAAACCCACTCGGGAGAAAATCTCCAGCAATGCGGTGGCCACCTTGTCAGCCCGAATGGACGACAAGGCCACTGCTTCTGGGTACCGGGTGGCATAGTCCACTACCGTCAGTATGAAGCGTTTCCCGGAGCGGCTGGGGATGGCCAGCGGGCCGACCAGATCCACCGCCACCCTCCTGAAAGGCTCATCGATGATTGGCAGAGATACTAGTGGGGCTTTGGGGTGTGGCCCCGCCTTCCCCACTCTCTGACAGGTTTCACACGAACGGCAGTAGGCAGCCACATCGGCCCCCATTTTTGGCCAGTAGAAATGCTGGTTTAACCTGGCCTTGGTCTTAGCGATCCCTAGGTGTCCGGCCATCGGAATCTCATGTGCGATCCGCAACAACTCCGTCCGGAACGGATAGGGTACCACCAACTGTCGGTCCCTGGGCCACGCCTCCGGTGAACCCTGCTGGACCGTGGCCCGGTACAGCCGTCCTTGGTCCCAGACCACTCGCTCCGGGTCCGAGTCCGAGGGAGGCTGTGCCGCCTGCTCCTTAAGAGCTTTCAGGCTGTCGTCAGCTTCTAACGCTGCCTGAAACCCCTGACTAGATGTGGCCAGAATCGACGAGACTGTCACATCTTCGGTCAGTACCCCGGGACCTGTGTCCTGGCCTCCACCTGACTCGGCTGCCACTTGGTCAGGAGGGGAAGAGCTATCGGACCTCCGGGAGGCCCCTTGGCTTCCAGCACTCCCACTGCGGGTGACAGCGGCCACAGCCGCTGCGCCCGTGGGTCGTGCCTGCTCCTCCTCCGTTCCTGACCAAGTCGCCGGTTCAGGCAGACCTACCTGGCTTCCTGACACCCCGGTTGTGGGGGAACCCTGCACCGAGATCTTACCTGGGAGCACTTCCGCTCCGGGACCGGCCCCAATCTCACCTGCCTGTTCCCCCCCTGCAGCAACAGAACCCCGCTGTGAAATCTCTGGGGACCCCACATTTGCTGTGGTAGCCCCCACCCCACACACTGGTCCTCCCCCTGCAGCACCCTGCTCTCTGCTTATCCCTGCAGAGGGCAACAGATCCCAGCTCACAGGCTGATTACTTGTAGAGGCATTGTCACACCTTTCTCTGACCCCCTCCCCTGTCACAGCTGCAGCTGTGTGTGTGTCTATGGTGTCTATGCAAGCAGAAGTATCAGAGTTCACTCCCTCCTCCCTTACATCATTCATAGATAACACATTAACATTGTCCGGAGGCCTGTCAGTACTGGCTGAAGGTTCAGCCCTTGGTTGGGGCCCAAACTGGGAGGTTATCTGCCCCAAATCTGTCCCAAGTAGCACGTTTGCGGGGATCCGATCAGTTACCCCCACCTCTCTCACCCCTCGCCCTGCGCCCCAGTCCACAAAAATGTCAGCAACAGGCAGCGCCGGGTCAATGCCTCCAATCCCGGAGACAGCGAGGGTTTTTCCCGGGATCAAGTCTTGGGGGGACACCATGTCAGGCCGCACCAGAGTCACCTCCGAGGCGCTGTCTCGCAGTCCTATGGTCACAGACCGGCCGACGGTGACAGGTTGGAAGCTGTCCAGGGACCTACCACCACCCCCACCCACACAATACACCTTGGGCGGCCCTTGGGACGGGGACGGAGCCGGGGCCTTGGGACGCTGAGGGCACATGGCCTTGAAGTGTCCAGGTAGGTTGCACTGGTGGCACCGTCTTGGTTCTGCCACGGGCCTGGAGAGGGGAGTTGAGGGGGACACCCCCTGCAGTCGAGGGGCAGGTGGGGCAGTCTCAGAATTCATCTTACCCCCTCTCCAGGTGCTGCTGGTGGCTGCTCTCCTGGCCTCAGGAGCCCGATTGTTGGTGTAGTCATCGGCCAGGGCAGCTGTAGCCGTGGACCCCTTTGGCTTCTGGTCTCGGATGAACTGGCGGAGATCCTCAGGGCAGTTCCACAAGAGTTGCTCCGTGATGAACAAGTCCAGGATCTCCGGTCCGGTGGAAAGCTGCAGGCCTTGGGTCCAGTGGTCGGCAGCTCGGGCAAGTGCCCGCCTGTGGTCAGCCCAGGAGTCCTTTGGTCCCTTCTGTAGGCTCCGGAACTTCTTGCGGTAGGACTCTGGAGTGAGGTTGTACTGTTGGATCAGGGCCCGCTTGATGGTGTCGTAGCCCTGATCTGCCTCAGCAGGCAAGTCCCCAAGGATATCCAGGGCCTTACCCCTTAAACGGGGGGTCAGGTATTTGGCCCACTGGTCCTTGTCCAGATGGTGCTGCAGGCAAGTCCGTTCAAAAGCAGTCAAGAAAGAGTCCAAGTCTCCATCCTTCTCCAGCACTGGGAAGTCCTCAACACGGACCTTTGGAAGTTTGGTGTCTTGAAGGTCACGTGTGGCTGATGAGGGCCGGAGCTGAGCTAGCTGCAGCTGGTAGTCACGCTCTGCCTGGCGCTCTTCACGCGCTGCCTGCCGCTCTGCCCTGCGCTCTGCCAGGAGTTCCTTGTAGCCCTCCTGGTCTCCAGCCTGGAGAAGGGCCATAGCCATTTGAAGAAGGCTATCCGAGCCTCCCAGGCTCGGTGGAATGGCACG
This sequence comes from Anomaloglossus baeobatrachus, assembly GCF_048569485.1. NCBI lineage: Eukaryota > Metazoa > Chordata > Amphibia > Anura > Aromobatidae > Anomaloglossus > Anomaloglossus baeobatrachus. The sequence goes on from NC_134357.1 coordinate 18,571,595, forward strand.
TGGTGATCTGCGGCCCGCTGCGGAGCCTGGTGCTTCACTGTCCATTGCAGAGCGGAGGGCTGGCATCTGGCTCGTTGAGGACCCTTGGGTGAGCTGCTCCTCATCTTGTCCATAATTGCCAGGTTGTGCGCTGTCCTCTGCAGAACGGTTTTCTGGCGTCGAGCTCCTGGAGGACTCGTGGGCAACCTCCTCATTACTGTCCACAGCACCGTCCTCCCTCTCTTCGGCTCCTGCTTTAGCATTGGCCAGTTGCATAGCTCTGCTCCTGGTGCCATCAGCCATTCTTGCAGACTTTTGGTCACTGACACAGAACTGACACCTGATGCACCCACACACCTTACAGTATCTGCACTCTGACACTCTAGTGTTGAGCTAGTCTGAAGACCCCAGCAGCCACAGCTGCTGCAGGCAGTCTTTAGTGTCTGGGAGTATGGGTCTCACACTCACACACACTATTATCTCGATCCCACCGCTATGCCACCAATATGTCACGAACCACCGGGGGGGTCACTCAGAAATCCCCCGCGCTGGCTACCAGTACGTCACAATCGGGGGGTAACAAGTGGGGGGGTCACCCCTCCTTTATACCTCCCGACCGACAGACAGAGCACGTGACGCGCTCTCTAGCGCCCCTCTTATAGTCAGGCCAATTATGGAATTGCCCGACAATAAGCAAGGAGGCCGCTATACTACTTATGCCGATTATTGAAGGGTCCCCGGTGAGAGTAGGGTATATATTCCCCCGACCTCCGCGGGCGGAATATATAAAACCTCCCCGAATCTCACTGGCCTCCCCACAATAATCCTTGGCACAACTCGCTGCCACCAACCGCTTCACGGTAACTATTAGCCGAACACACAGACGTGGGATTCAAGATCGAGATAACAGAACAGCCCAAGATTAATTATATAATTTAATCAGCCTAACGCACACTAGAAAATACAATATATACAATAGGAGATCTACAGAATATACATATGTCAGAGTACAGTTACAGATAAAGCATGGTTTACAAACAGGCATACACAGTTCCAGCAGTTACCTTGTGCGTCTGGCCACAGGGGGGCGCTGTAGACCAGGTTTCTAGGATCCTTCCCACAGATGTTTCCTACACGTGACCCCCAGCGAAAGAACACTGGAAAATGGCCGAAGTAGGGTTATCAACCTGGGCAAATCCAGGTCCCCTCCTACCTTAGTGACCTCACAGGGAAGCACTGCCACTCCCCCCGCTTTGAGTCAGAATTATCCAGAAAGGGGATTTTGGCCATAACTTTGCCTGGGAGCGTCGTAGACGGACGCCGACGCTCTCATTGTGACAGTTATGAATTTAGCTACAGAACGAGAGGACTCATGACTTGTCTACTAGTTCCCCATTGGCTGATATCACGCCTGGGGTACTTCCCAAGCTCCCACTTCCATAAAAAAGGTGTGCCAGCATCGTCCGCATGCGGAGACACCATTTTTATGGTTGCCATTTTTATCGGAAATATGGCTTGCGAGATATGAACCATATTTTACTGGAGTCGTTCTGTCTGGATACTTCCATAGCCTTGCTAATTAGATAGCAGCCCCTACCACAGGGTCACGGCAGGGAGTCATCCTGTGTCCATTGTTCCCACATCATCTAATCTCCATATCACAGGAGATGGCCATGGGATGTGTTGCTGGGATGTGACACCTTCCCAGATGGTGGACATTGAGAACAAGAAGGGAGGGGGCACTGCCAGGGAGTGATGAGAGCGATTATGACTGGAGATCACAATTCCTCTTCATATCCCAAGATTTGCCTCACAGTGCACCATGCCACTAGAACAGGGTAACGGGTGCACCATGCCACTAGAGCAGGGTAAGGGGTGCACCATGCCACTAGAGCAGTGTAAGGTGTGCACCATGCCACTAGAACAGGGTAAGGGGCGCACCATGCCACTAGAGCAGGGTAAGGGGTGCACCATGCCACTAGAACAGGGTAACGGGTGCACCATGCCACTAGAGCAGGGTAAGGGGTGCACCATGCCACTAGAACAGGGTAAGGGGTGCACCATGCCACTAGAGCAGGGTAAGGGGTGCACCATGCCACTAGAACAGGGTAAGGGGTGCACCATGCCACTAGAGCAGTGTAAGGTGTGCACCATGCCACTAGAACAGGGTAAGGGGCGCACCATGCCACTAGAACAGGGTAAGGGGTGCACCATGCCACTAGAACAGGGTAAGGGGTGCAGCATGCCACTAGAGCAGTGTAAGGGGTGCACCATGCCACTAGAGCAGGTTAAGGGGCGCAACGTGCCACTAGAACAGGGTAAGGGGTGCACCATGCCACTAGAACAGGGTAACGGGTGCACCATGCCACTAGAACAGGGTAACAGGTGCACCATGCCACTAGAGCAGGGTAAGGGGTGCACCATGCCACTAGAGCAGGGTAACGGGTGCACCATGCCAGTAGAACAGGGTAAGGGGCGCACCATGCCACTAGAGCAGGGTAAGGGGTGCACCATGCCACTAGAACAGGGTATTAGGTGCGCCATGCCACTAGAGCAGGGTAAGGGGTGCACCATGCCACTAGAACAGGGTAACAGGTGCACCATGCCACTAGAACAGGGTAAGGGGTGCACCATGCCACTAGAGCAGGGTAAGGGGTGCACCATGCCACTAGAACAGGGTAAGGGGGCACCATGCCACTAGAACAGGGTAAGGGGGCACCATGCCACTAGAACAGGGTAAGGGGCGCACCATGCCACTAGAACAGGGTAAGGGGGCACCATGCCACTAGAGCAGGGTAAGGGGCGCACCATGCCACTAGAGCAGGGTAAGGGGTGCACCATGCCACTAGAACAGGGTAACGGGTGCACCATGCCACTAGAGCAGGGTAAGGGGTGCACCATGCCACTAGAACAGGGTAACGGGTACACCATGCCACTAGAGCAGGGTAAGGGGTGCACCATGCCACTAGAACAGGGTAACAGGTGCACCATGCCACTAGAACAGGGTAAGGGGTGCACCATGCCACTAGAACAGGGTAAGGGGTACACCATGCCACTAGAACAGGGTAAGGGGTGCACCATGCCACTAGAGCAGGGTAAGGGGCGCACCATGCCACTAGAACAGGGTTTTACAAAACATCCAAAGTTTATCAACATAAAACCTTTATTTTGCCCAAAACGTGATGCTGATAATTAGAGAGCAACAATGACTGTAGAGAGAGATGATCAGTAAATGTTCTGCAGGTAACAACAGTCACAATCAGTAGGACGTGCACCAGCCGTCGCTGTGAATGACTGCAGCACATCTGCGGCCACAAGACATCACTAGTCTCTGACACTGCTCTGGGGGGATGTTGGTCCACTCTTCTTCCAGTCTCTTCCACACTTCTTTGACTGCTGTGCATTTCTTGGCCATAACTTTGTCATTTAGCCTTGTGATTTTTTTTTTTTTCTGCTAATGAGAGGTTTGGTCACTGCAGAGTGGACTTTCAGTCCAAATGCTCTTAAACGTCGTGACACTGAATGACGAGATAGATCTTTACCTTGCTCAGTGCTGAACTGGAGAGCAATTCCAGCTGCAGCATTGAAATGATTACCAAAATTCTCAGCATTATCCTGCCCTCTCTTGCGTTTGTCTTTCGGGTGCGACCAGCCTTCTTAAGGGACTTGAAAGAGTTTGTGATGTTGTAAAGATGAAATATTCTCGAAATCACAGACTTGGAAGGACCAACTTCTCTTGCTATGGCTGATAGGGTCACCCCTTTGGCCTTCATCTGGACAACCTGCTGCCGGAACGGCACACCATTTTTGCAAAATCTGTGCAAACTGGAACGTTCGGCTGCCAAATACATAGGGTTTGTCAGATAATTAAGGAAATTAGAACCAGGTGCAGATTAACATGAATAACTTGCAGGGATCTAATTGTGATCGGTCTTCTTTTTCTTTTATCTCATTTACATTTTTATTATTTGCTTTACAATAAATTCAATTTATGACATAAGTGGAAAATCCTGCGAGTTTCCTCATGTTAGGATATAATCACATAGGACTGCACAGTGACCGCAACATTTAGGAAATTGTGTCTTGTTCTCTAATTTTGATCTCCAATGTAGTTACTATAATATTAGATATACATAATTAGTGGATCTAGATTAGATCTCAACAAAATGGAATTTATGACTAGGAAACTAATTAGACCAAATCAGCAAGTGGAATTAGAGTGATAAAAGAAATACGGTGACGCCTCCGGCTGCCAAACCTCTCAGTGGTATAATGTATTATATAGTATCGGATGGGCTATATCTGCTTATAGTGAAGTGTTCAGACATTTGTGGTGTTTCCTTTTTAACAAGGTTGTCGTTATATTGCTAAAGTGGACCATAAAGTGTGTTAGTTACGATGGGAGTTGTAGTAACATGGCAGCCTGGGATCAGCTACAACGTAGAAATATCCCGAGACATCAGGATAAAGGGCAGCTCAGTAACCAATGAAAATCACAGGCGAACAAGGCTGATACAGCGGGAAAATAAGTATTTGATACGCTGCCGATTTTGCAAGTTTTCCCGCCTACAAAGAATGGAGAGGTTAGTCATTTTTATCGTTGGTAACTTGAACTGTGTCAGACAGAATAAAAAAAATCCAGAAAATACCATTGTAGGATTTTTAATTAATTAATTTGCATTTTATTGCATGAAATAAGTATTTGATATAATAGAAAAACAGAACTTAATATTTGGTAGAAACCTTTGTTTGCAGTCCTGAGTGGAACCTGTCTGGTTATACCGCTGTATGGTCTTGGCCACCATGCTGCATCTCCATGTCAGGGTGATAGCAATCTTCTTATAGCCTCGACCATCTTTATGTAGAGCAACAATTCTTTTTTTTCCAGATCTTTAGAGAATTTTTTGCCATAAGGAGCCATGTTGAACTTCCAGTGACCAGTATGAGGGAGTGTGTGAGAGATAACACCGAATGTAACACACCTGCTCCCCATACATGAGACCTTGTAACACTAATGAGTCACATGACACCAGGGAGGAAAAATGGCTAATTGGGCACAATTTGGGGTGTACTTACTTATGTTGCCAGCATTTTAGACATTAATGGCTGTGTGTTCAGTTATTTAGAGGGCACCAAAGCTGCACTGTTACACAAGCTGCGCACTGACACTGTACATTGTATCAAAGTATCAGATGCCCAGTGCTGCCCCATGAAAAGACGTAATAAAAAAATGTACAAAAATGTGAGGGGTGTACTCACTACTTTTGTTTTATATAATATATATATAAATAAATAAATATATATATATATATATATATATATATATATATATATATATATATATATAGCCAGCTCACCACAAAGGAGTTCTTCTTATGCAATGGTCGGTGTTCACCTTGTGAAGATTTTTATAACTTTGGTGAAATTTCATCTTTTTGCTGGATCCCAATTCTTCTAAACTTCTCGCGGACACGCCGAATAAAAAGGGGGGGCGTAGATGTACGGGCTAGGCCATATTAAGTTCATGACGCCACCCACGGTGTGTGGTGAGGTGGGACACCACCGCTGCTGTTGTGGGGCACCCGGGGGAGATGTAGTGGCAGCTAGATGCTAACCCCTCCGTGTGTAGGGATGGTTGCCCCGGGACCCAGTGTCTTTGTGCAGGATATAGCGATGGCAAGGGGATGTTCGATTACGCACAGTCAATGAATCACACGAGTCTTTGGTAAACCAAGGTGCTGGTGGCCAGCGCCGCGGCCGGTTGCATTCGGATGCCCCACCCGGGCTGGTGGTCTCTATCCTTTTCCTCTGCACTGACTTTGTGTAAGGCGGACTTCCTAGTCTGGAACTCAGGAGTCCGCTCCCGGCTGGATGTGGCCTAAGGAGCCGTGCCCGCAGACGCTGGTCCGTGGGATCTATGGGCCCTGGCGGTGACCTCCTATTCCTATCGGTGGGCTGTTGTCTTCTATGAGGGACTTTGGGTGGGACAGGACCTCTAGTCCTAGCCTTAATCAGTTAATTAACCAGGCCGCTGGTTTCCGGTCCTGGCTTCAGGGTCAGAGTACCCCCCTTTGTGCTACGGTTTCTGGGTTGGTTCCCCGTGTCGGTACTGGCGGGCTACAACCCTGTCCCGGTCCACCTCGGTTCTGCCGAGCCGTCTTCCCGTCTCCTGCTGACGGAGACCACCGTCTGCCTCCTAGCCAGTAGCACCAGGGCTCCTACCCTGGCGCCGTTCAACTTGAACTTCCTCTGGTGGAGCTACACCTAGCTCCAGCCCACACGCCTCTCAACTTGAACTACTAAGCTTATCTGCTTGTTTTCCTGCCCCGGGCTGTCTGGACCCCTGGGTGGGCGTGTTCCAACCGCCTGGTCACACCCACTAGGGTTTCAGGTCGTCTGTGTGTTTCCTAAGTGAGGGAAGGTGTTATGCGGGGGCCTATCTGTGACTACCTGGTTTTGCCAGGGCGTCACATATGTATATAAATAAAAAATATATATATGTATATATTTTAAAAAAAACATGTGTGTAGATATATATAATGCCTGATGTAAGCACCACCTTAGGGTGTTGAGAACTGACAGTGTCATGGTTATAATTTCCTTTTTAAATTCTGTTAGGGACATCAGTGTTACTCAGGGGAGGACATGTCACTGGTACAAGAGCCCTGGAGGTCAGGGGGCCCATTTCTGCCTCCAAAGCAGATGGAATTGTGCATTTTGATGACTTGGACTAAAAAGGGTCCCATATACTATTTTTGCACATTTGCACAGGGGCCTCTTTTCTTTGTGTTTGACAGTCGCGTTCCAAGATGGTATATGTTCCTTTTGACCCTTTTCTAGCTCTGGGTAGATAAAGGGGTAGGGGGGTGTTTTCTAATAAGGACCCTCATCTATAAGAGCAAAGCAGATCTCGCACTCCGGGGGACCCTGTCTCGGCATTTTATACACAGCCTATTGATTTTAATTGATTGAATTTAACTGTGTAATTTTCCCTGTGGAGGCGCTGCAAGGGATTGAAGACTTACGCCCACTGCAAGGGATTGAAGACTTACGCCCGCTGCAAGGGATTGAAGACTTACGCGCGATCACCGGACGTCTCAGCACTTGCTAGAAAACTTCCTTTTACAGAGTGATTGCATTTTGTTTACTGTTTTGTGGAACAATGTATCTAGTTGTTTAAACATTCCGATGGTTACCTAGGAAACAGACAAGAGCTTCGCCTCTGCTGTCAGTCTCTTGACATAACAGCTGAGCGGTTATTTGAGGTCCCACAATGCATTGCTCTCTTCTAAGAGGTTTGATGTGATTGAAGTAATAAAGTACTGTTTTTTAACGTTTTTTTTAATTGCGTCATCTTGGATACATACAATTATTGATAATATTTATAACAATTTATGGGGGGAGGAGGGTACAAACTCTAACTTTCTTCTGTGGGTTGTTACTTTTGCATGAGAAGAATCTTATTTTTTGGAAACATTATTGGATATTTTTTCACTAGAATAAATGTTTTGTTTTTTTGGTCTTCATATACAGTGCTGGCCAAAAGTATTGGCACCCCTGCAATTCTGTCAGAGAATACTCAGTTTCTTCCTGAAAATGATTGCAATCACAAATTCTTTGGTATTATTATCTTCATTTAATTTGTCTTCAATGAAAATAAATAAAAAAAAATTGTCATAAAGCCAAATTGGATATAATTCCACACCAAACATAAACAAGGGGGTGGACAAAAGTATTGGCACTGTTTGAAAAATCCTGTTCTGCTTCTGTAATTTGTGTAATTAACAGCACCTGTAACTTACCTGTGGCACCTAACAGGTGCTGGCAATAATAAATCACACTTGCAGCCGGTGACATGGATTAAAGTTGATTCAACCTCTGTCCCGTGTCCTTGTGTGCACCACATTGAGCATGGAGAAAAGAAAGAAGACCAAAGAACTGTCTGAGGACTTGAGAATCCAAATTGTGAGGAAGCATGAGCAATCTCAAGGCTACAAGTACATCTCCAAAGACATGAAAGTTCCTGTGTCTACGGTGCGCAGTGTCATCAAGAAGTGTAAAGCCCATGGCACTGTGGCTAACCTCCCTAGATGTGGAAGGAAAAGAAAAATTGACGAGAGATTTCAACGCAAGATTGTGCGGATGGTGGATAAAGAACCTCGACTAACATCCAAACAAGTTCAAGCTGCCCTGCAGTCCGAGGGTACAACAGTGTCCACCCGTACTATCCATCGGCGTCTGAATGAAAAGGAACTGTATGGTAGGATACCCAGGAAGACCCAACTTCTTACCCCGAGACATAAAATAGCCAGGCTGGAGTTTGCCAAAACTTACCTGAGAAAGCCTAAAACATTTTGGAAGAATGTTCTCTGGTCAGATGAGACAAAAGTAGAGCTTTTTGGGAAAAGCCATCAACATAGAGTTTACAGGAAAAAAAAAAGAGGCATTCAAAGAAAAGAACACAGTCCCTACAGTCAAACATGGCGGAGGTTCCCTGATGTTTTGGGGTTGCTTTGCTGCCTCTGGCACTGGACTGCTTGACCGTGTGCATGGCATTATGAAGTCTGAAGACTACCAACAAATTTTGCAGCATAATGTAGGGCCCAGTGTGAGAAAGCTGGGTCTCCCTCAGAGGTCATGGGTCTTCCAGCAGGACAATGACCCCAAACACTTCAAAAAGCACTAGAAAATAATTTGAGAGAAAGCACTGGAGACTACTAAAGTGGCCAGCAATGAGTCCAGACCTGAATCCCATAGAAGACCTGTGGAGAGATCTCACAATGGCAGTTTGGAGAAGGCACCCTTCAAATCTCAGGGACCTGGAGCAGTTTGCCAAAGAAGAATGGTCTAAAATTCCTGCAGAGCATTGTAAGAAACTCATTGATGGTTATCGGAGTTATCGCAGTTATTTTGGTAAAGGTTGTGCAGCCAAGTATTAGGCTAAGGCAGGCTTTGCGCACTACGACATCGCAAGCCGATGAAGCGATGCCGAGCGCGATAGTCCCCGCCCCCGTCGCAGCTGCGATATCTTTGTGATAGCTGCCGTAGCGAATATTATCGCTACGGCAGCGTCACATGCACTCACCTGCCGTGCGACGTTGCTGTGGCCGGCGAACCGCCTCCTTATTAAGGGGGCTGGCCATGCGGTGTCACTGCGACGTCACACGGCAGGGGGACAATCACGCCCACCTCTGTCCTTCTGCATAGCCAACGGGAGCCGCGGTGAAGCAGGTAGATGTTCCTCGCTCCTGCGGCTTCACACACAGCGATGTGCGCTGCCGCAGGAGCGAGGAACAACATTGGACCGTCGCGTCGGCGTAATTATGGAATTCGCCGACGCTGCACCGATGATACGATTACGACGCTTTTGCGATCGTTAATCGTATCATCTAGGATTTACACACTACGATGTCGAGAGCGACGCCGGACGTGCGTCACTTTCGACATGACCCCTCCGACATCGCACCTGCAATGTCGTAGTGTGCAAAGCCCACCTAAGGGGTACTTTGCACACTACGACATCGCAGCTGCGATGTCGGTGTGGTCAAATCGAAAGTGACGCACATCCAGCGTCGCTGTCGATATCGGAGTGTGTAAATCCTTTTTGATACGATTAACGAGCGCAAAAGCATCGTAATCGTATCATCGGTGTAGTGTCCGACATTTTCATAATTACGCTGCAGCGACAGGTACGATGTTGTTCCTCGTTCCTGCGGCAGCGCACATCGCTGTGTATGAAGCCGCAGGAGCGAGGAACATCAGCTTACCTGCGTCACCGCAGCTCACGCCGGCTATGCGGAAGGAAGGAGGTTGGTGGGATGATTACGTCCCGCTCATCTTCGTCCCTCTGCTTCTATTGGCCGCTTACCATGTGACGTTGCTGTGACGCCGCACGACCCGCCCCCTTAGGAAGGAGGCGGGTCGCCGGCCAGATAATGTTCGCTACGGCAGCTATCACAAAATATCGCTGCTGCGACGGGGGCGGGGACTATCGCGCTTGGCATCGCAAGCATCGGCTTGCGATGTCGTAGTGTGCAAAGTACCCCTAAGGGTGCCAATACTTTTGTCTGGCCCATTTGTGGAGTTTTGTGTGAAATGATCAATGATTTGATTTTTGTTTCATACTCTTTTGTGTTTTTTCTTTGCAAGCAAAATAAGTGAAAATAATACCAAAGACTTTGTGATTGCAATCATTTTCAGGAAGAAACTGAGTATTATCTGACAGAAATGCAGGGGTGCCAATACTTTTGGCCAGCACTGTAAGTTGGACCTGCACTCCTTCTATAATACATTGCGATGGTCTCACATGTTTCCCATAGTGATCATGTTTATAACATGAGAAATAGCGACCTGATATTTTTCCCAAAGGAAACATTCTTCCTTTGTACCGAAGATGACACAGTGTAATTCTACATGCACATGTGTCACTCACTCACAATCCCTCTGTGCAGAGCATCTTTCAGACTAGAAGATGCTCTGCTGTGACTTCAGACCTTGCAGTGACATGATTCCTCTGTGCAGAGCATCTTGCCTTTGAAGATGCTCTGCTGGGCTTTCCTGTGTTACTGAACTAGCATCTTTATTGACGGCGCATGGTTCCATGTTGGTGCTGATTACTCAGGTGTTCCTCCTCCCTGATCATTGCTCAGGCTATTTACTGAGCATGCTCTCCCAGTACCTTGCCAGTTGTATTTCCTGGTTTTGCAGTTCTGCTGTTGGCTCGTGTCTCTGTTTAGTATTCTAATCTTTGTTTTCTGACCCTGGACTGTTTTTTGACTCCTCTCTGCCTGCTCCCTGTTCCTGTCGTGACCGCTTGGCTTTTGACCTCAGACTGTTACCTGACCACGTCTCTGTTTTCTCCCTGAACTTATAACATGCTCTCCTGAAATTCTGACCCTCAGATAGTGACCTGACTACACCTCTGTTTACTCCTTGTGATCCTATGTGCCCCTCTTGTTACCAGTCCCCGGCTTTCCTGACTACGCTTCTGTCCATACTATCTGTAAGTAGTGACTGCTTCACAACATGTAGGTAAGAGGACTGACAATAGGCTGGGGCCGCTCTAAAGGGTTTTGCACATAATGTTTTTTTTTCCCGGCACATTCCACCTGGAACCCGCATGACAAAGCGCTCAATAAATGTTAAAAATAGTGCACATATGCAGAGCAACATCACAGCGACGCTCTCAGCACAAGTTCCATCTTCTTTAGCTTCTTTTTAACCTGTTCTGAGTTTGGAAACGGTGAGGCGGCTAAATAGTGCCCGGTCCATTGTTCAGGCGGCTTCCGCTACTTACTATGTGGGGAAAAGAAAAAGACACCAGTAGTAAAAACGACATAACAGACATCAAAGAAGGCACTTCAGGAAAAACGCCGCTGGTATTTTCCTAGAGTCTTCTGCTTCAAAAACTCTATATACTGTATAAGACGCTGTGTGCTCATACCTCTACGGGGTGTTCTCCATCATCTATAAGACGCTGTGTGCTCATACCTCTACGGGGTGTGCTCCATCCTCTATAAGACGCTGTGTGCTCATACCTCTACGGGGTGTTCTCCATAGTCTATAAGACGCTGTGTGCTCATACCTCTACGGGGGTGTTCTCCATAGTCTATAAGACGCTGTGTGCTCATACCTCTACGGGGTGTTCTCCATCATCTATAAGACGCTGTGTGCTCATACCTCTACGGGGTGTGCTCCATCCTCTATAAGACGCTGTGTGCTCATACCTCTACGGGGTGTTCTCCATAGTCTATAAGACGCTGTGTGCTCATACCTCTACGGGGGTGTTCTCCATAGTCTATAAGACGCTGTGTGCTCATACCTCTACGGGGTGTTCTCCATAGTCTATAAGACGCTGTGTGCTCATACCTCTACGGGGTGTTCTCCATAGTCTATAAGACGCTGTGTGCTCATACCTCTACGGGGTGTTCTCCATCATCTATAAGACGCTGTGTGCTCATACCTCTACGGGGTGTTCTCCATCATCTATAAGACGCTGTGTGCTCATACCTCTACGGGGTGTTCTCCATCATCTATAAGACGCTGTGTGCTCATACCTCTACGGGGGTGTTCTCCAGCATCTATAAGACGCTGTGTGCTCATACCTCTACGGGGTGTTCTCCATCATCTATAAGACGCTGTGTGCTCATACCTCTACGGGGTGTTCTCCATCATCTATATGACGCTGTGTGCTCATACCTCTACGGGGGTGTTCGCCATCATCTATAAGACGCTGTGTGCTCATACCTCTACGGGGTGTGCTCCATCCTCTATAAGACGCTGTGTGCTCATACCTCTACGGGGTGTGCTCCATCCTCTATAAGACGCTGTGTGCTCATACCTCTACGGGGTGTGCTCCATCCTCTATAAGACGCTGTGTGCTCATACCTCTACGGGGGTGTTCTCCATCATCTATAAGACGCTGTGTGCTCATACCTCTACGGGGTGTTCTCCATCATCTATAAGACGCTGTGTGCTCATACCTCTACGGGGGTGTTCTCCATCATCTATAAGACGCTGTATGCTCATACCTCTACGGGGGTGTTCTCCGTCATCTATAAGACGCTGTGTGCTCATACCTCTACGGGGTGTTCTCCATCATCTATAAGACGCTGTGTGCTCATACCTCTACGGGGGTGTTCTCCGTCATCTATAAGACGCTGTGTGCTCATACCTCTACGGGGGTGTTCTCCATCATCTATAAGACGCTGTGTGCTCATACCTCTACGGGGGTGTTCTCCATCATCTATAAGACGCTGTGTGCTCATACCTCTACGGGGTGTTCATCATCTATAAGATGCTGTGTGCTCATACCTCTACGGGGGTGTTCTCCATTGTCTATAAGACGCTGTGTGCTCATACCTCTACGGGGGTGTTCTCCATCATCTATAAGACGCTGTGTGCTCATACCTCTACGGGGGTGTTCTCCATCATCTATAAGACGCTGTGTGCTCATACCTCTACGGGGGTGTTCTCCATTGTCTATAAGACGCTGTGTGCTCATACCTCTACGGGGGTGTTCTCCATCATCTATAAGACGCTGTGTGCTCATACCTCTACGGGGGTGTTCTCCATCATCTATAAGACGCTGTGTGCTCATACCTCTACGGGGGTGTTCTCCATTGTCTATAAGACGCTGTGTGCTCATACCTCTACGGGGGTGTTCGCCATCATCTATAAGACGCTGTGTGCTCATACCTCTACGGGGTGTGCTCCATCCTCTATAAGACGCTGTGTGCTCATACCTCTACGGGGTGTGCTCCATCCTCTATAAGACGCTGTGTGCTCATACCTCTACGGGGTGTGCTCCATCCTCTATAAGACGCTGTGTGCTCATACCTCTACGGGGGTGTTCTCCATCATCTATAAGACGCTGTGTGCTCATACCTCTACGGGGTGTTCTCCATCATCTATAAGACGCTGTGTGCTCATACCTATACGGGGGTGTTCTCCATCATCTATAAGACGCTGTGTGCTCATACCTCTACGGGGTGTTCTCCATCATCTATAAGACGCTGTGTGCTCATACCTCTACAGGGGTGTTCTCCATCATCTATAAGATGCTGTGTGCTCATACCTCTACGGGGGTGTTCTCCATCATCTATAAGACGCTGTGTGCTCATACCTCTACGGGGGTGTTCTCCATCATCTATAAGACGCTGTGTGCTCATACCTCTACGGGGTGTTCTCCATCATCTATAAGACGCTGTGTGCTCATACCTCTACGGGGTGTTCTCCATCATCTATAAGACGCTGTGTGCTCATACCTCTACGGGGTGTTCTCCATAGTCTATAAGACGCTGTGTGCTCATACCTCTACGGGGTGTTCTCCATCATCTATAAGACGCTGTGTGCTCATAACTCTACGGGGGTGTTCTCCATCATCTATAAGACGCTGTGTGCTCATACCTCTACGGGGGTGTTCTCCATCATCTATAAGACGCTGTGTGCTCATACCTCTACGGGGTGTGCTCCATCCTCTATAAGACGCTGTGTGCTCATACCTCTACGGGGTGTTCTCCATCATCTATAAGACGCTGTGTGCTCATACCTCTACGGGGGTGTTCTCCGTCATCTATAAGACGCTGTGTGCTCATACCTCTACGGGGGTGTTCTCCATCATCTATAAGACGCTGTGTGCTCATACCTCTACGGGGGTGTTCTCCATCATCTATAAGACGCTGTGTGCTCATACCTCTACGGGGTGTTCATCATCTATAAGACGCTGTGTGCTCATACCTCTACGGGGGTGTTCTCCATTGTCTATAAGACGCTGTGTGCTCATACCTCTACGGGGGTGTTCTCCATCATCTATAAGACGCTGTGTGCTCATACCTCTACGGGGGTGTTCTCCATCATCTATAAGACGCTGTGTGCTCATACCTCTACGGGGGTGTTCTCCATTGTCTATAAGACGCTGTGTGCTCATACCTCTACGGGGGTGTTCTCCATCATCTATAAGACGCTGTGTGCTCATACCTCTACGGGGGTGTTCTCCATCATCTATAAGACGCTGTGTGCTCATACCTCTACGGGGTGTTCTCCATCATCTATAAGACGCTGTGTGCTCATAACTCTACGGGGGTGTTCTCCATCATCTATAAGACGCTGTGTGCTCATACCTCTACGGGGGTGTTCTCCATCATCTATAAGACGCTGTGTGCTCATACCTCTACGGGGTGTTCTCCATCATCTATAAGACGCTGTGTGCTCATACCTCTACGGGGTGTTCATCATCTATAAGACGCTGTGTGCTCATACCTCTACGGGGTGTTCTCCATCATCTATAAGACGCTGTGTGCTCATACCTCTACGGGGGTGTTCTCCATCATCTATAAGACGCTGTGTGCTCATACCTCTACGGGGTGTTCTCCATCATCTATAAGACGCTGTGTGCTCATACCTCTACGGGGTGTTCATCATCTATAAGACGCTGTGTGCTCATACCTCTACGGGGTGTTCTCCATCATCTATAAGACGCTGTGTGCTCATACCTCTACGGGGGTGTTCTCCATCATCTATAAGACGCTGTGTGCTCATACCTCTACGGGGGTGTTCTCCATCATCTATAAGACGCTGTGTGCTCATACCTCTACGGGGGTGTTCTCCATCATCTATAAGACGCTGTGTGCTCATACCTCTACGGGGGTGTTCTCCATCATCTATAAGACGCTGTGTGCTCATACCTCTACGGGGGTGTTCTCCATCATCTATAAGACGCTGTGTGCTCATACCTCTACGGGGTGTTCATCATCTATAAGACGCTGTGTGCTCATACCTCTACGGGGGTGTTCTCCATTGTCTATAAGACGCTGTGTGCTCATACCTCTACGGGGGTGTTCTCCATCATCTATAAGACGCTGTGTGCTCATACCTCTACGGGGGTGTTCTCCATCATCTATAAGACGCTGTGTGCTCATACCTCTACGGGGTGTTCTCCATCATCTATAAGACGCTGTGTGCTCATACCTCTACGGGGGTGTCCTCCATCATCTATAAGACGCTGTGTGCTCATACCTCTACGGGGTGTTCTCCATCATCTATAAGACGCTGTGTGCTCATACCTCTACGGGGTGTTCTCCATCGTCTATAAGACGCTGTGTGCTCATACCTCTACGGGGGTGTGGTTCTGACACTCCTTAGGCTTACATTGTAAAAGCCACTTCCGGCTCAAACGGAGACCCAGTGGGAAATGGAAAGAGTGGTTGCGTGACCCAAAAGAGGACCGAACCAGCGCTGGGCACTTATTGTGGGGGTCCGACACCTGGCACCCCCATCAACAGCTATTTCACATCCTGCCGACGCCCGGAACCACTTAGTTGCGGCGCTGCGCAGCAAAACTCTGTTAACGGCATAGAGGCTGAGGCTGGGCACTGCATATCCCCCTATTGTTTCGAATAGGGGGCGTACATACAGTACACGGCCGCGGTCTCTATGCCGTTAACAGAACTCTGCTGTGCAGCCCCGCAACTGAGTAGTTCCGGCTATCGCTGGGATTAGGAACAGCTAATCGGTGGAGGTGTTGTGTTGTGGTATCCCAGGCTTGCTTTATGCTTGGTGTTGTTGTGGAGTTACTCATCATCTCATTGTTTCCTCCCTGCTCTTATTTTTCTCCTAATCTCATATTGTCTTATACCTCTGTCTGTGCTGTGCGACAGAGTCTTGGTTTCCCCTGTTTATCTATTTCTGTGGGTTAAATAACACTCCTGTCCTGCCCTCCTCTGGGGGAGGGGGTATAAGATCAGGGCTGGTCATAAGCAGAGCCAGGAAGAAGACTCAGGCATCCCCACCATTAGGGGTATCTCTGAGAATAGAGAAAGCAAAGCTACAATTTGCAAATTGTAACATATTGATTACCCCTACACTGACTATAGAATGAGTTCTTCTTAGGGATAGCACAGGGCCCCCTAGTCTGAGGGTCAGCTTAGGGGCCCCGCTTTCCCACCATCCCTATAGTCCTTCATGACACTGCTGGTGATTAATAATTCTGGAATCACACTTTGTAATCATGTTGCCTTTTTTTTTGCATAAAATGCAGTTTTTCACCATTTCCATAAACTGCAACCAAAAACACTCACAAAAACCACACCTCGGACGCAGCATGTGACATCGGTCCTATAAGGGGCAGAGGACGTGGAGCCACGTAACATGGAGATTGTAGTCTGCAACCATGCGGACACATGAGTCTGTATATGGGCTGTAAACACAAAACGAGCATCGCTTCAATTTGTAATTTAGATAACGCAATTGCAAAAGTTTGCACACCCCTTTAACAATGCTCATTTTCACATGTTTTTACAATGGTCTGAAATGATCTCCAGGGTCTCAGGAGCAGCGCAGACGATCACAAGGTATTTTCTAAAAATATCTTCCCCATTCTTCCATATGTTGCTTTAAACAGATGGACAATGTTGCATTTGCTCCTTATAAGAAGCGGCCGTCTTCAGGGTCCGGGACCCCTCCTCGTGTGAAAGTTATTGGAAGAATTTAGAACATCCACAAATATATATATGTGTGGCCCTGCGGACAGGAGGATGAAGGATCGTCTTCTTACAAGTCCCATCCCTTACAACACATTGAAGGAAACCTGAGCCGCGGATGGAGGGGCCGCGGACATCGTGCACGAGGGTCTCCCATATCGCAGCGGGACACGGAGGGCTATAAACTGCAATCAGCCGCTGATATAACATAAGCCGGCGTTTTATGGATGGAACATAAGTGACATCATCGCTCCAAGACTTCGTTATTCCCAGAAAATAGAATTACACAGAGCGATGGCGTCCACTTGTCTCCCGGAGTTCAGCCGAGGCTTCACCGGCGACACGGAACGCCAGAACTTACAGGCGGAATCTTCTGACTTCACTTTTACTTATCTGATACATTTAGTCACCTCCAGAGCTGCATTCGAGATGACTTCAAGCTTTTACCATGCACCCCGCCCATCTATATAAGCCATCACCCCAATATAAGCCCCTTATCTGACCCCCAAAGTGGATAACCATGGTGTAAAGAAATACAGACCCCCAGATCGGACCCCGAAACTAATGCAAACTCCGAACTAAATCCTATAAGTATGCACATAGACTCCGCCTATGGAGCATTACCATTGTGAGACATGTAATGACTGACAGTCCGCCCTCCTGACACTACAAAGCTGGAATAAGACATCGGATTTCAGATATTAAGGTATCATTAATTATGCAGTTTCCCATGACCTCCATCCCCATATCTCCCCCTTATCTGACCCCAAAGTGATTAACCATGGTGTAAACAAATACAGAACCCCAGATTGGACCCCGAAACTAATGCAAACCCTAAACTAAATCCTATAAGTATGGACATAGACTCCGCCTATGGAGCGTTACCATTGTGAGACATGTAAAGACTGACAGTCCGCCCTCCTGACACTACAAAGCTGGAATAAGACATCGGATTGCAGATATTAAGGTATCATTTTATTCAGTTTCCCATCTTCCATCCCCCCTTAGCTGACCCCAAAGTGATTAACCATGGTGTAAACAAATACAGACCCCCAGATTGGACCCCGAAACTAATGCAAACCCTGAACTAAATCATATAAGTATGGACATAGACTCCGCCTATAGTGCGTTACCAGTGTGAGACATGTGATGACTGACAGTCCATTCTACTGATGATTGCAGAACTGGAATAAGACATGGGATCGCAGATATCAAGGTATCATTTTATTCAGTATCTCCCCCTTAACTGACCCCAAAGTGATTAACCATGGTGTAAACAAATACAGACACCCAGATTGGACCTCGAAACTAATGCAAACCCTGAACTAAATCATATAAGTATTGACACACACTCCGCCTATGGAGTGTTACCAGTGTGAGACATGTAATGACTGACAGTCCACTCTCCCGATCACTGAAGAACTGGAATAAGACATCGGATCGCAGATATCAAGGTATCATTTTATTCAGTTTCCCATGACCTCCATCCCCATATCTCCCCCTTAGCTGACCCCAAAGTCATTAACCATGTTGTAAAGAAATACAGACCCCCAGATCGGACCCCAAAACTAATGCAAACCCCGATCTAAATCCTGTAAGTATGGACATAGATCTCCAGAGCATTTCCAGTGGGAGACATGTAATGACTGTCAGTCCACTCTCCTGATCACTGCAGAGCTGGAATAAGACATGGGATCGCAGATATCAAGGTATCATTTTATTCAGCTTCCCATGACCTCCATCCCCATATAGTCGGCTCGGGGAGGGAGGGGGGTAATAGCTCCAATAAAGATCTAGCAATGAGCAATGTCATCACTGGAGGTGAGTATTACGTTTTGCTTTTAATCCGTAAAGAAGAGGACAATCCCTTTAAGCCGCTGAGATGAACCATTAAGGATTGAGCCTCAATCAATGAAGAATTCCTGGATTGCGACGTCTCCGGATATTTGCACAGTCAGCAGCAGAGGACGTCTGACAGCTGCTCCCAGAGACGATGACGAGACCCCATGACACAACGCTGAGTGTCAGGACAAGGTGCTGCGGGCGGCCAGGAAGGGGATTGGTCCGGGCCACGCCGGAGAATGAAGTCACCTTTGTATCAGGAACATGACCCCCATCATTTCATGGAGAATCACCGGATAGTAAACAGTTCTGCAACGTCCTAATGTGTTTTGCACTTTAATTCTTAGCCAGCCTCTGCTTGCTGTCAGTGAATGAGAACATTCATGTTTTTACACCCTACGTCTTTGGAGTTTTTCTTGGTGATTCCACTCCAGGAAATCTCTGGTGGTCTTCTTCCTGAAGGGTCTTCGCTGTGTGCACATTACCTTATGCATCTGGCAGTGTGACATAGTAGTCATAATGGTGGTCAGGCGTTATCCGTTATTTAGGGAATCGAGAAATATCCGATATAATCTGCCCTGCAAAAACAATTCTGAAACAGGAACGTGCTGCTTCCCTGGCACGGCCGCGGAGGGGACTGCAAGCAGAAAACCGTCCACAGGATACATGAGTAATGTATGATCGCTAGGGTCCGGCTGCACAAACCCTCACTGATCACTAGAGCGGGGGTCCAAAGCTCCCGGTATGAATGGAGCGTTAGTGAGCATGTGCGACCACTGGTCCATTCACTGTCTATAGGAGCGGTGGTTGCACATGCTCACTATCACTCCATTCACTGTCTATAGGAGTGGTGGTTGCACACGCTCACTATCTCTCCACTCACTGTCTATAGGAGTGGTGGTTGCACATGCTCACTATCCCTCCATTCACTGTCTATAGGAGCGGTGGTCGCACATGCTCACTATCACTCCATTCACTGTCTATAGGAGTGGTGGTTGCACACGCTCACTATCTCTCCACTCACTGTCTATAGGAGTGGTGGTTGCACACGCTCACTATCCCTCCATTCACTGTCTATAGGAGTGGTGGTCGCACATGCTCACTATCCATCCATTCACTGTCTATAGGAGTGGTGGTTGCACATGCTCACTATCACTCCATTCACTGTCTATAGGAGTGGTGGTTGCACACGCTCACTATCACTCCATTCACTGTCTATAGGAGTGGTGGTTGCACACGCTCACTATCTCTCCACTCACTGTCTATAGTTGTGGTGGTCGCACATGCTCACTATCACTCCATTCACTGTCTATAGGAGTGGTGGTCGCACACGCTCACTATCTCTCCACTCACTGTCTATAGTTGTGGTGGTCGCACACGCTCACTATCACTCCATTCACTGTCTATAGGAGTGGTGGTTGCACACGCTCACTATCTCTCCACTCACTGTCTATAGTTGTGGTGGTCGCACATGTTCACTATCTCTCCACTCACTGTCTATAGGAGTGGTGGTTGCACATGCTCACTATCCCTCCATTCACTGTCTATAGGAGTGGTGGTCGCACATGCTCACTATCCATCCATTCACTGTCTATAGGAGTGGTGGTTGCACATGCTCACTATCACTCCATTCACTGTCTATAGGAGTGGTGGTTGCACACGCTCACTATCACTCCATTCACTGTCTATAGGAGTGGTGGTTGCACACGCTCACTATCTCTCCACTCACTGTCTATAGTTGTGGTGGTCGCACACGCTCACTATCACTCCATTCACTGTCTATAGGAGTGGTGGTTGCACACGCTCACTATCACTCCATTCACTGTCTATAGGAGTGGTGGTCGCACACGCTCACTATCTCTCCACTCACTGTCTATAGTTGTGGTGGTCGCACACGCTCACTATCACTCCATTCACTGTCTATAGGAGTGGTGGTTGCACACGCTCACTATCTCTCCACTCACTGTCTATAGTTGTGGTGGTCGCACATGTTCACTATCCCTCCATTCACTGTCTATAGGAGTGGTGGTTGCACATGTTCACTATCCCTCCATTCACTGTCTATAGGAGTGGTGGTTGCACATGCTCACTATCACCTATCACTCCATTCACTGTCTATAGGAGTGGTGGTCGCACATGCTCACTATCCCTCCATTCACTGTCTATAGGAGTGGTGGTCGCACATGCTCACTATCACCTATCACTCCATTCACTGTCTATAGGAGTGGTGGTCGCACACGCTCACTATCTCTCCACTCACTGTCTATAGTTGTGGTGGTCGCACACGCTCACTATCACTCCATTCACTGTCTATAGGAGTGGTGGTTGCACATGCTCACTATCACCTATCACTCCATTCACTGTCTATAGGAGTGGTGGTCGCACATGCTCACTATCCCTCCATTCACTGTCTATAGGAGTGGTGGTCGCACATGCTCACTATCCCTCCATTCACTGTCTATAGGAGTGGTGGTCGCACATGCTCACTATCACTGCATTCACTGTCTATAGGAGTGGTGGTCGCACATGCTCACTACTGCTCTATCTTCTCTTTTTAGTTAGTGGGGTTCTCAACAGCCGGACCCCAGAAATCATACATTTATCATAGAGCTTAATTTTGTTTGTAGCATAACCCCTCTACATATTCCATTCAGTTGCAGGGTTAGGTGGGGAGGCAGTACCCAGCTTTCCATGGCACCTGAACACCTAGAGTAATGCCATATTAGGCCAGTAGGGGATATCTCACTACATAACCAAGCAGCGGTCTCTGGGAAAGCTGGGTGACAACCACTATGGCTGCAATACAGCCCCTGCAGCAGTCAATACCCAGCTTTCCCAGGATTCTGAATGGCAAATCTGCCCAGCACTAGAAGAATAGGGGTTATATCACCATATGACAGGCACATTTGACATTCAGGGTCAATGGAGAGCTGGGTTCTACAATAAGCCACATTTGATTGGCTGCCAGCTTTTTTGCATTTTGGCAGAAAAGGACTGAAGATTCTTACTGATGATTTTAAGGGGGGTGCGCTTTAAAGAAGCGTCTTTGCATTTGGCCATGGGAGGGCACGGGGCAAGGCCTGGCATATCAGTCCTTTGTGAGGAAACAGGGGGCTGTCAGCAGCAGAGAAGCAGGGGGTCTGTCAGGGAGCACAGCTGTGTGTGGGTGGGAGGTGGGTCCCACATGGATAGAGCTGCACGTAAAAAAAACGGGGTGTGGGTGGGGAGAGGGGGCGGAAAGATGGAAAAATCAGGGTATGATATGCAAGTGAGAAAGGGAATGCTGCAGGCTGCCAGCAGCAGAACTACAAATCCAAGCATGCCCGAGGCAATCAGTGAGCGGCATCCCTGTCTGACAACTGTGGAGCTTGTTGTCCTGCAGGTCCATATGGGATACATTGTATATGGTGCATATTACTTCCGAGAGATCATCATAAACACGCCACATCATGCAAGCTACATGCTGCTCCGTATGAGATCAGCCCCCCCCACCCTGGAAAACAGCGCTCATCACAAACACAGAAATGAAGGGTTAAATAGGAGACAAATAATATTAAAAGGGAACTGTCATTTGCCAGAAATATGTATATTATTACCCAGTGTAAATGCCGCTGTTCTCCTGAATCCGGCGCCGTTTTCCTTTTCTTCCTGCGCCTCTCCGTTCCTGAGATACGGCCGCTTTCTCCCTGTATGTAAATTTAGATGTTGGACCAATTGGGTGTGGCTATTCAGCTCCCCTCTGCGGGCGTTTTCCTGCGCACCACACCCAATTGACTAACAAGAGTAGATTTATATACAGGGAAGAAGCGGCCGTATCTCAGGAACGGAGAGGCGCAGGAACACAACAAAAACAGCGCCGGATTCAGGGGAACAGCGGCAATCGTACAAGCTTAAAATAATAAAAATATATACAGTACAGACCAAAAGTTTGGACACACCTTCTCATTCAATGAGTTTTCTTTATTTTCATGACTGAAAATTGTAGATTCACATTGAAGGCATCAAAACTATGAATTAACACATGTGGAATGAAATACTTAACACAAAAGTGTGAAACAACTGAAAATATGTCTTATATTCTAGGTTCTTCACAGTCGCCACCTTTTGCTTTGATTACTGCTTTGCACACTCTTGGCATTCTCTTGATGAGCTTCAAGAGGTAGTCACCGGAAATTGTCTTCCAACAGTCTTGAAGGGGTTCCCAGAGATGCTTAGCACTTGTTGGCCCTTTTGCCTTCACTCTGCGGTCCAGCTCACCCCAAACCATCTCGATTGGGTTCAGGTCTGGTGACTGTGGAGGCCAGGTCATCTGGCATAGTACCCCATCACTCTCCTTCTTAGTCACATAGCCCTTACACAGCCTGGAGGAGTGTTTGGGGTCATTGTCCTGTTGAAAAATAAATGATGGTCCAACTAAACGCAAACTGGATGGAATAGCATGCCGCTGCAAGATGCTGTGGCAGCCATGCTGGTTCAGTATGCTTCAATTTTGAATAAATCCCCCACAGTGTCACCAGCAAAGTACCCCCACACCATCACACCTCCTCCTCCATGCTTCACGGTGGGAACCAGCCATGTAGAGTCCATCCGTTCACCTTTTCTACAAAGACACGGTGGTTGGATCCAAAGATCTCAAATTTGGACTCATCAGAGCAAAGCACAGATTTCCACTAGTCTAATGTCCATTCCTTGTGTTCTTTAGCCCAAACAAGTCTCTTCTGCTTGTTGCCTGTCCTTAGCAGTGGTTTCCTAGCAGCTATTTTACCATGAAGGCTGCTGCACAAAGTCTCCTCTTAACAGTTGTTCTAGAGATGAGAAGGTGTGTCCAAACTTTTGGTCTGTACTGTATATTTATGAAGTGTGATAGGTCAAGTATAGATCACTCCAGACATGGACTTTGTTGTCAGAAAGGGTATAAAACATGTTGGCTGATGGAAATCACAGACACATTTTATGCCCTTACATTTTCCCCCCCAAAGTCTATGTTTCGAGTGATCTATACTTGACCTATCAGTCGCCATAAATTTATATACAGTATATATATATATATTTTTACCTGGTGTAAATGCCGCTGTTCTCCTGAATTCGGCGCAGTTTTTCTTTTGTTCCTGAGCCTCCCCGTTCCTGAGATACAGCCCCTTCTTCCCAAATCTAGTCTTGTTAATCAATTGGGTGTGGTGCTCAAGAAAACGCCCACAGAGTGAAGCTGAAAAGCCACACCCAATTGGTCCAATATCTAGATTTACATACGGGGAAGAAGCGGCCGTATCTCAGGAATGGAAAGGCGCAGGAAGAAAAGAAAAACAGCGCCGGACTCAGGAGAATAGCGGCAATCATACCAGCTAAACATAGTAGAGAAATATATATTTATGGCGAGTGATAGGTCAAGTATAGATCATTCCAGACTGTTGTCAGAAAGGGTATAAAGTATGCTGGCTGCGCACTGTTGCCATCCGTGTGCGGTCTGTGATATCCATGGACCCATAGACTTGTATTGCTAATTTTGATCCGTGAATCAGCGACGTCCCTGTGAATATGGTCCGCCAATATACACACAAAAGAAACCAGCTCCATCAATTATAATGGATACAGGTCTATCCAAGAAAACCATGGATCATACCTGTACGTCTACATGAGGCCTTACATGAATGCATCGGTGGTGGACAATGTATAAAGATACGCCAAAAATGCCTCGAAACTAAAAAGAAGCGCATCTCTCGCAGGGTCTCGGGGCGCTAATCTCTTCCTTAGACCACCTCATTGTGCACTTCAATAAGAAATGTTAGGGCGGTATTATTTACACAGCGACATTTTTATGTCACCGTACGGTGACGTCGCCACCAGATATGACCAGCCGCTCCCATTGGCAGGACGATGATTTATCGTGTGTGCTTTTCGCCTGTACAGACTGGTATCACTCAGGCCAAGGAATTCTAGGGAGATAGGAAACGTTCAGCGAGCGGCGGGCGTGGGAAGACGATGACTGCGCGCCGGAGGTTACTCATTATTGTGTCTATAGAGGATAGTCCGGCCACATTCTGGATATTATAGCCTGTTATCAGGGTGTGATACTCTGCAGATGACCCTACAGGACCCAGACACTGAGGATATTGAAGCAGAGCGGATCGGATTGACATATCACAACCCATTGTGTCAGACACCATCCGGTCATGCCTCGGGGGTCACATTCATCCAGTCCCAGGAGGGGGGGGGGGATCAGGACACTAAAAATGACTCTATTAGTAATCTTCTTAAAAGGCCAATCCAACCCAGCTTTCCCAGGTCCCTGATGCATTGTGAAAAAATGTATTAAAGGAAATACAACCATTTGGAGGTCTTGAACCCTTTGTTGTCAGGGAGGGGAAAGGGGGGGGGGGCAGCAACCGTCCCCACTCCAGCTATTGGGGAACTACCACCCCCAGCAGGGCTGCAGGGGCATGTTGGGAGCTGCAGCTGGAGTGTCAAGAGGCTGGAGATCAGCCTTGTTGGTGGTCACCCAGCTTTCCCAGAAGCGGACACAATAGGCATGAGCCCAGAAAGAAAGTGCATGTTCAGCAGTGGGGTGTGCGCAGCTTCCAGTAATGGAGGGGAGGGGGCACTGGGGTATGACAAGGAATGTGCTCACCAGGGGCAGGGGCTGTGATGTAGCATTACACTTACATGTGTCAGGGGAGGGGGCTCCTGCAGCTCCACTCCTTATTTCCTGGTTTTAGGTTCCTTCCTTTTATGGGCAAAGAGAACTGTGGGAGTGAGGTCACCGCGAGACGTCCAGAGACTGCAAGAAAGAGACAGTCACAAAGGGGCAGAACTGCACCAGTCACTACCAAAGCTGCAGGCTGCGGAAATAAACAAACACTGCACCAGTCACTACCAAAGCTGCAGACTGCGGAAACAAACAATCACTGCACCAGTCACTACCAAAGCTGCAGACTGCGGAAATAAACAATCACTGCACCAGTCACTACCAAAGCTGCAGACTGCGGAAATAAACAATCACTGCACCAGTCACTACCAAAGCTGCAGACTGCGGAAACAAACAAACAATCACTGCACCAGTCACTACCAAAGCTGCAGACTGCGGAAATAAACAATCACTGCACCAGTCACTACCAAAGCTGCAGACTGCGGAAATAAACAAACAATCACTGCAGGATACATTGTTTCTACGAAAGGCTCCATGGTGTAATGTAGGATACAGACTGATACATTGTTTCTACGGTAGGTTCCATGGTGGAATGTAGGATACAGACTGATACATTGTTTATACAGAAGGTTCCATGGTGGAATGTAGGATACAGACTGATACATTGTTTATACAGAAGGTTCCATGGTGTAATGTAGGATACAGATTGATACATTGTTTATACGGAAGGTTCCATGGTATAATGAAGGATACAGACTGATACATTGTTTATACAGAAGGTTCCATGGTGTAATGTAGGATACAGATTGATACATTGTTTATACAGAAGGTTCCATGGTGTAATGTAGGATACAGACTGATACATTGTTTCTACGGAAGGTTCCATGGTGTAATGAAGGATACAGACTGATACATTGTTTACACAGAAGGTTCCATGGTGTAATGTAGGATACAGACGGATACATTGTTTCTATGGAAGGTTCCATGGTGTAATGTAGGATACAGACTGATACATTGTTTCTACGGAAGGCTCCATGGTGTAATGTGCGTTATGTAAAGTTCTAGAAGTTACACACGACGATGGGAAGAAAGAAAAGAAGCACTGAATGCTGAAGGAGCAGGGATGAGGGGGGGGGGTCTAAGAAGTAAAATGTGTGGATGAACGATGAAGAAGGGGATATATTCCCCAAAAATTATACATTGGGGATTATCAGCAGTGGCCAGTCTCCTAGACAATGAGCAAAGTGCTTACAAGCTCTTTGCTATACAGCTTGTATGCGCTGCTGTAAAGCCTGCCAGATGTTTGGATTCTCCCTGCTCTGTTGGGGACAGATCTGAACCTTGTTGTTTGGAAACATTGATGGACAGACTCATGGACAGGGATAAAGATATGATGAGAACATGGTCATAGATTTAGGGGATCAATCTGGTCCAGAAATGTGTGTCTCTAGAGGAGTTCTCTCATTTTTAACCCCATCCTCTCCAAACTTTGTGGTCATCATACATCATTTGCTCCCGCTAGACCTTTCAAGCTTTGTGCTTTTATCCCCCTTAGAGGCCGTTACAGATTATTGATATGAACCCACTGATGGCAGCTGCAGACTGTGGATAGATGATGTATGGCAGGGGTGTCACCGAGGACCACATAAACATTATCGTAGCCTTCAATGGGCCCCTTGGTACTAGGGCTGTACGAGAGCCGTCCCTGGGTAGTAGGGCTGTACGAGAGCCGCCCCTGGGTACTAGGGCTGTACGAGAGCCGCCCCTGGGTACTAGGGCTGTACGAGAGCCGCCCCTGGGTACTAGGGCTGTACGAGAGCCGCCCCTGGGTACTAGGGCTGTACGAGAGCCGCCCCTGGGTACTAGGGCTGTACGAGAGCCGCCCCTGGGTACTAGGGCTGTACGAGAGCCGCCCCTGGGTACTAGGGCTGTACGAGAGCCGCCCCTGGGTACTAGGGCTGTACGAGAGCCGCCCCTGGGTACTAGGGCTGTACGAGAGCCGCCCCTGGGTACTAGGGCTGTACGAGAGCCGCCCCTGGGTACTAGGGCTGTACGAGAGCCGCCCCTGGGTACTAGGGCTGTACGAGAGCCGCCCCTGGGTACTAGGGCTGTACGAGAGCCGCCCCTGGGTAGTAGGGCTGTACGAGAGCCGTCCCTGAGTAGTAGGGCTGTACGAGAGCCGTCCCTGGGTAGTAGGGCTGTACGAGAGCCGTCCCTGGGTAGTAGGGCTGTACGAGAGCCGTCCCTGGGTAGTAGGGCTGTACGAGAGCCGTCCCTGGGTAGTAGGGCTGTACGAGAGCCGTCCCTGGGTAGTAGGGCTGTACGAGAGCCGTCCCTGGGTAGTAGGGCTGTACGAGAGCCGTCCCTGGGTAGTAGAGCTGTACGAGAGCCGTCCCTGGGTAGTAGGGCTGTACGAGAGCCGTCCCTGGGTAGTAGGGCTGTACGAGAGCCGTCCCTGGGTAGTAGGGCTGTACGAGAGCCGTCCCTGGGTAGTAGGGCTGTACGAGAGCCGTCCCTGGGTAGTAGGGCTGTACGAGAGCCGTCCCTGGGTAGTAGGGCTGTACGAGAGCCGTCCCTGAGTAGTAGGGCTGTACGAGAGCCGTCCCTGGGTAGTAGGGCTGTACGAGAGCCGTCCCTGGGTAGTAGGGCTGTACGAGAGCCGTCCCTGGGTAGTAGGGCTGTACGAGAGCCGTCCCTGGGTAGTAGGGCTGTACGAGAGCCGTCCCTGGGTAGTAGGGCTGTACGAGAGCCGTCCCTGGGTAGTAGGGCTGTACGAGAGCCGTCCCTGGGTAGTAGGGCTGTACGAGAGCCGTCCCTGGGTAGTAGGGCTGTACGAGAGCCGTCCCTGGGTAGTAGGGCTGTACGAGAGCCGTCCCTGGGTAGTAGGGCTGTACGAGAGCCGTCCCTGGGTAGTAGGGCTGTACGAGAGCCGTCCCTGGGTAGTAGGGCTGTACGAGAGCCGTCCCTGGGTAGTAGGGCTGTACGAGAGCCGTCCCTGGGTAGTAGGGCTGTACGAGAGCCGTCCCTGGGTAGTAGGGCTGTACGAGAGCCGTCCCTGGGTAGTAGGGCTGTACGAGAGCCGTCCCTGGGTAGTAGGGCTGTACGAGAGCCGTCCCTGGGTAGTAGGGCTGTACGAGAGCCGTCCCTGGGTAGTAGGGCTGTACGAGAGCCGTCCCTGGGTAGTAGGGCTGTACGAGAGCCGTCCCTGGGTAGTAGGGCTGTACGAGAGCCGTCCCTGGGTAGTAGGGCTGTACGAGAGCCGTCCCTGGGTAGTAGGGCTGTACGAGAGCCGTCCCTGGGTAGTAGGGCTGTACGAGAGCCGTCCCTGGGTAGTAGGGCTGTACGAGAGCCGTCCCTGGGTAGTAGGGCTGTACGAGAGCCGTCCCTGGGTAGTAGGGCTGTACGAGAGCCGTCCCTGGGTAGTAGGGCTGTACGAGAGCCGTCCCTGGGTAGTAGGGCTGTACGAGAGCCGTCCCTGGGTAGTGGGGCTGTACGAGAGCCGTCCCTGGGTAGTGGGGCTGTACGAGAGCCGTCCCTGGGTAGTAGGGCTGTACGAGAGCCGTCCCTGGGTAGTAGGGCTGTACGAGAGTCGTCCCTGGGTAGTGGGGCTGTACGAGAGCCGCCCCTGGGTAGTGGGGCTATACGAGAGTCGTCCCTGGGTAGTAGGGCTATACGAGAGTCGTCCCTGGGTAGTAGGGTTGTACGAGAGCCGCCCCTGGGTAGTAGGGCTGTACGAGAGCCGTCCCCGGGTAGTAGGGCTGTACGAGAGCCGTCCCTGGGTAGTGGGGCTATACGAGAGTCGTCCCTGGGTAGTAGGGCTGTACGAGAGCCGTCCCTGGGTAGTAGGGCTGTACGAGAGCCGTCCCTGGGTAGTAGGGCTGTACGAGAGCCGTCCCTGGGTAGTAGGGCTGTACGAGAGCCGTCCCTGGGTAGTAGGGCTGTACGAGAGCCGTCCCTGGGTAGTAGGGCTGTACGAGAGTCGTCCCTGGGTAGTGGGGCTATACGAGAGTCGTCCCTGGGTAGTGGGGCTATACGAGAGTTGTCCCTGGGTAGTAGGGGTGTACGAGAGCCGTCCCTGGGTAGTAGGGTTGTACGAGAGCCGCCCCTGGGTAGTAGGGCTGTACGAGAGCCGTCCCCGGGTAGTAGGGCTGTACGAGAGCCGTCCCTGGGTAGTGGGGCTATACGAGAGTCGTCCCTGGGTAGTGGGGCTATACGAGAGTTGTCCCTGGGTAGTAGGGGTGTACGAGAGCCGTCCCTGGGTAGTAGGGTTGTACGAGAGCCGCCCCTGGGTAGTAGGGCTGTACGAGAGCCGTCCCCGGGTAGTAGGGCTGTACGAGAGCCGTCCCTGGGTAGTGGGGCTATACGAGAGTCGTCCCTGGGTAGTAGGGCTGTACGAGAGCCGTCCCTGGGTAGTAGGGCTGTACGAGAGCCGTCCCTGGGTAGTAGGGCTGTACGAGAGCCGTCCCTGGGTAGTAGGGCTGTACGAGAGCCGTCCCTGGGTAGTAGGGCTGTACGAGAGCCGTCCCTGGGTAGTAGGGCTGTACGAGAGCCGTCCCTGGGTAGTAGGGCTGTACGAGAGTCGTCCCTGGGTAGTGGGGCTATACGAGAGTCGTCCCTGGGTAGTGGGGCTATACGAGAGTTGTCCCTGGGTAACGCATGGCAGCCTCCTTAGCGCATGCGCAGTACAAACTGGCGGAAAGTTTTAAAAAGTCATGGACTGTGTTTTTTTTCTGCTGGCAGCCGAGCTTGTGGGTCACATAGAATGATGTGGGGCCGGATTTGGCCCTCGGGCCTCGAGTCTGACACCCCGATATAGGAAGCAGCGAGTCACACAAAGGACGGAGCCGGGTCACAGTGACCCCGGATGTGCCAGCGCCGTGCAAATCACTGCCAATAGTCATAGCAAATGTATGCAACAAGAGACAGTCAGGGACAGACAGCCGGCCCTAAGAGACAGGCCTAAAACTGCATGCAC